>NW_023010047.1:0-42123 GCF_902201215.1 Prunus dulcis
TGCTAGAGCAAACGAGGTTCAGAAGCTAACAACTGAAAATTCGTCTCTTCAAAGAATGCTTCATGAGTCTCAACAAGAGGTTGAGAAACTTAAAGGAGAGAATAATGCCTTGTTGAAACTGGTGAGTTCGTACTCCGTTGATACACTGAGAAGGCTAGACATGCTGCAGGTCTCCAATGAAAGAATTTTGGGAGACCACGAGAGGCTCATGGCTAAGCTTAAGAGGCGCCGTCCTCTTCCTTCAGAGGCTTCCAGAACATAATGTAATTTTATAGATTTTACAGGGCCTGCACCTTCATTGCAGGTGGAAAAAATCTATCTGTTGTATGCTCCTTTCCTGTTATAATAATTGCGCACATTCTTAAACTTGCACCTGTGGTTTTTACGTCTTTTCAAAATGACGGTTTGGAACCTTGTGCCTTATAGGTTCAAATAACCACATCGACTCTCCCAAATTTCATATTTCATGCATGTGAGCCCGAACTTTTGGCTGGGCTAAACACAAACTCATAATTTATTCGCCCTTTTCAAATGGACATGAAATATGGATTGAGTAAAAGCCACGCTAATATCACAATATAGTAGTGAAGAGCATTAACTACTATATACCCACAACTTCAAGTTCAGGATCTCTCATATATTTGGATCCATGGGCTTCCGGCCCAGATATAACAAAATATGTGGGGAGCCTCAATTCATCATTTGAGGTTTATACTGATATTATCCATTTCACGGTGTATTTTTAACAACCGGAATTCACAAAATATATTTCTTCCTTGAGGTGTCGATTATAACATAATCGAACTTTATTAAATTCATCATTCTCTTATGCCAAAGAAATATGTGGTGTACCACAATTTGCAATAATACCTCAAGGGTTGTCCATTTAACTGTTGGAACTTTAGGTTCTCAACACTGTTAGATTTTGAACTTCATGCCAAAATCACATATTCTCATGACATAGACATTCAATCCCCTTAGATTTTGAACTCCGGGCTAAAATCACATATTCTCATGGTATGGATATTTTTACAATTTTCTGTACATATTTCGGGACTTCAAGCCCTTACATAATTGTCCATATTTTGAGGAACTTCTGGCATCTCATTTAATTGCTCATCCATGAGTTTAAGGAACTGCAGGTTCCCTTTTGTATATAGTGACGGTTTACCCAAAATGGTTAATATTTATGCATACGTCACTATTCATGTATATAGTACTATTCATCAAGTCATGAATACATATCTATTCATGTGTGCAGTACATTTGCCAGTACAGTTATTATTCATGTGTACGGCACTTTTAACCAATACGGTACTGTTACATCATCAAGGAACTCTAGGTCCTTATTTACATGTCAAGGATCAAGGATCAAGGATCTTCAAGTCCGATCTCTTGTTTACAAGTATAGTACCGGAGAGACTGCCAGCTCTCATATCAATATCATCATCAAGGATCTTCAAGTCCTGATGTAATTGTATGATGAGGATCAAGGAACTTCTGGTCCTGATTTGCATACTATAAAAACTCATCATACCACACAATTAATCCATAAAATAAATTGCTTGTAAATAAATTACTGGTATGGACGATAAACCCGCACCATACTTTAAATAAATGTAAATGTGCGGTAAAATAAATTCATAAATTAAATTGCTTGCTGTATGGACGTTAATCCCGCACCATACCTTAAATAAAATTAAATGTGCGGTAAAGTAAATTCATAAAGTATGAGGGTTAATTCCACATCATACATTAAGTAAAAGTAAATGTGCGATAAAGTAAACGTGCTTGTATGGGCACTAATTCTACTCCATACATTTAAATACAAGTAAAGGCGTAGACGATAAACCCGCACCACCCTTTTAAATAGATATTGTTGTATGGGAATAAACTTACACCATACAGTAAATAAAATATATGTGGGGATAAAAACCACCACTAAAAATATAGAAAGTGAAACCGTTCATTAAAAGCTAATAATAGAATTATTGTATATATATATATATATATGAATATAATATATTAGTATGGTCAGAAAACCTCGGGCAATAATTCTAAAAGTTGTAGGAAGCTTTTCCAACCCCCCCTTTCTTTTTTTTTTCCTTCGGGGAATCTTATCAACACCATGATTCATTAGTTTGAAAGCTAGACAAATCATGTTGGCTTTTCTTCTTTTTACCTGCAAACTTCACTAGCTTTGGATGTTAGTATGAGTATTAAACTGTGTGGAGAAATAATAAAATAATAGAAAAAGTAAGAGGCAGGGAGCTTATCCTTCTAGTTGGTTTGCTCGTATAATAGAAAAAGTAAGAGGCAAGGAGCTTATCCTTCTAATTGGTTTGCTCGTATATCTCTCTAGTAGACCACAGCTCCTTCACTACTTTTCTTCCTTACATCAATATAATGGTTAGTAGTATAAATAATAGTGCAGCACAAAAAAATTATACCTGAGACCTTCTCGTGCTGATAACGTGTTATAAAATGAACTGGAATATGTGCGAATATTGAGCTGCACGTAAAGTAGATGAGACACAACATTTAACGAGGTTCGGCTATGCCTACGTCCTCGGAGAGCATCAACAGTAACTTTTCCACTATATAAAATAATAGGGTTACAACTTTAGTGTTAACAATATGTGTGGCTCACTGAATTTTCTCTTTTGGAGAATTTCTCTCTGCTCTTTTTCCTCTCCACTCACTCACCCTCTTTCTTCCTTCTCTTCCTCTTCTTTGCCTGACTCTCATTCTTCTCTCATCTGGAGGTGTTTGTGCAAAGGCAGGATAATGCCTTTTTTATAGGCAGATTGGGAGAGGTAGCCAACCCACGTGAATGTGCACTAAGGGAAAGTTGCAGACAAACTTTACCCAAAGTCTCCAAATGAATAGTTAGTGGGCTCCACACAAAAACCTTTACAACAGCATTGATTTTTTTTTTTTTTTTTTAATCAGGCCACATAACATCTGCCCGCTACTCTTCCAACACTTTGGAAGTTTATTTTAATTTTTTTTAATTTAAAAGATTTGCATTTATTATTTTATCCCTTATTAATTAAGTTGCTAAATTTTAGAATTTTAATTAGTTTCACCAAATTCTACCTTTACTTTTTATATGGAGATTTTTCAATAAGTATTTTCTGTTAAAGATTGGTTGCATACTTTTAATTTCTGCCGTTGGATTGCATTCATTAAATATATTAGTAGTGTTATATATATATATATATATATATATATATATATATATCTAAACCTCTAGTCAAGAATCAGAAACTAGTAATATCTCTAAAATTGAACAAGCCTTTAGTAATCTACAAGTTAACCAGAATTCCCACAAGCTTAAAGTTAGTAGTCTAACAGGTAAAGTCAACCCCACAAGTCTTACCAAAAATTGGTATCCTAAGCCTAGACTCATCTGGATTAGACGGGCTTTAGTGGGAATGTTCTTTTCACTAAATGCCTTAACGTAAGGTAAAGTAACTACACGTTGTTTTCGGTGCCAAAAAGCATTAGGTAAATCATAACAAACTTCATTTTTTAATTTTTCTTCAAACTTAATTATTTGAGACTGAAGTGACTTGTCGGCTAACTGTTGTTCAACTCGTTTGCATTTAATTTATTCCTTAAGAAAATTAATTTGTTTGGTTTTACTCTGAATTAATTAACTGATTTAGAAACGGCTGACTTTTGTAGTGACTTAAGACTGTGTAACTCTGGTTTGGTCAAGAATTCAAATTTAACCTATTCACCTAAGTGACTAGACGTAACTCCATCGTATTCTACTTTGAAAGGGTAAAGTAATGAGATAAAGGATAATCCTAAAATAACTTCATCCGTGATATTCTGAATTAAAACAAAGGACGGTTTAAAGCATATTTTGTTTTGGCATACGTGGGCTTTGGGTAATTCATATTTTAACTTTAAAGCTTTACCTGATGCGATTCCTAAAACTTCTTTTGACTTTTTATAAAACTGGGTTGGAACAAGACCTTGAATATAATTTAAATCGGCTCCTGAATCAAACAAGGCAATTATATTTAACTCAAATTCATTAATAAAAATACTGACTCGTGAATACCATTTAATAATATTAATTTGTTTAATTAATTTGATGACTTTGTCGCTTTTGTTACTATCGAAAGACTCAGGTTCTGACTCGGAACTGGTTTTACCAAAGGGATTACTAGACACTGCTCTAGACTCGAGTAGTTTATTTAAGTCTTGTTTGATTTCGTAATTCTCAGTTTGTAATTTTTGACTAACTTGTTTTAGATTTAAGATTTCCTTCTCGACTGCTTTAACTTCTAACTGGAGATCTTGAAAGGTGACTTCTTTATTTTTGCTAAACCTTTCTAAGGTAGCCTGAACGATTTAGATTACATTCAACCTTATTTAGATGGCACAATTAAAATTAGTTTCAATAGGCCAGTTAAATCCACAGTTCAATTAGAACAATTACCAACCCCTAGTCAATCTTTTAAAATTCATGCTAGACATTCATCCGCCGAGTCATCCTCAATTACAGAACGTGATCTAGAAGTCGATAGAGCCCACTTGATTTCAAAATTAATGAATTAAGAAAACAAAAACAAGTAGTCCAACCAAGTTACGAAAAAGCCCATGCTGAGCCAGTTCAGCCTGAATCACCCACTAAAACAGATTTCGAAGGTTCCACCTTTGAAGTTTGTGATGCCCAATTACGAACCCTTAGTAAACCATTTAAAATTCATTGGTCAAAATTAGATGCCCATTTCCTAGCCCCAGAAAATGAGTCAAGAAAAGCGAATTATCATGCTTCTTTCCTCAAAGTTCAAAGAAAAGAAATTTTCAATGAATGGAAAGAATATTTAAAGAAGACTAAGTCAGAATCACCTTATCTTGATTTTATAGAAAGCAAATACATGAGTCAAAAGTTAATTACTTTAACCCAGGAAAAATGGGAAAAACCCGACAATACCAAAGTTATCAGTACTCACCCCCCAATTGAATCAATAGTAATCAGTCACAAGAATGCCAAGGTAATAGCTAGTCCTTACAAAGTCGCTGAGTCAAAAGATGATTTAGATAAAAAGGTCATAGAACAAAATAATTACACCAACACAAGCCTAAATAGTCATAGGAAAACAGTTAGATAAAATTGAAACCAAAATTGATAAGTTAATCCCTAGTGAAATTTCCTTAAAAACTAAAAAAGAAAAACCCTTAGTCAAATTTCATGAGTTAAAACATGAGTCTTCTCTTAAAGTCAATTCAACCATGAAAAAATTTGAAGAGATGTTTCAGAAGTTAACCCCGGTTAAACCAAAACCAAATAAAGATAAAAACAAAGAAAAACAAGAAGAAACTTCAGTTAAACTTTTACAAGTTGAAGTTAATCCAAAGTCTAAGTCTTCTTCAAGCCAACAGCCAAGCCAGCCTTTTAGTCAAAAGCTAAAGCCCAGATGGTCAGATTATGCCCCTGACAATCAAGACCCTTATGGCTTAAATTAAGACTAAGTGTTTTGCAAAGTAGCCGAAAGCAAAGATGCCAAAGTTAAAGCAAGTTCCCCAGAGTTAAAGTAGAGTTAAAGCAGAGATGCCAAAGTTAAAGCGTAAGATGCCAAAGTTAAAGCAAGTTCCCTAGAGTTAAAGCAGAATTCCCCAGAGTTAAAGCAGAGTCAAAGATGCCCAAGAGTTAAAGCAAAGATGCCCAAAGTTACCCCAGAGTTAAAGCAAAGATGTCCAAGTTACCCCAAAGTTAAAGCAAAGATGCCCAAAGTTACCCCAGAGTTAAAGCAAAGATGTCCAAGTTACCCCAAAGTTAAAGCAAAGATGCCCAAGTTAAAATAGAAGTTAATTTCAAAAGTTATTTTGTCTTCTTCTGTATGCCAAGTCTTTTAAGTAGAAGCCCCAAATCATTTGTAAGGGGCAAGCTTTCTAAGCTTGTCTTGTAATTTCTTTCAGTTTTCAAACTTCTCGGATAAGTGTGAGTATCCTGCGTGGTATTGCTTTCCCTAAGAACTAAGATTTCTATAAGTTTTTACATTATTTGTAAGTTTCTATGTTAATAAAGTTATCAAGTTAATTTTAAATGTTAATCCTATTTTCGTTCCTAAGCAATAATTTGAAGTAATTAATTTTATTTTCATTCATTCATGCTTATTTTGAGTATCTTCATTTATTCATTAATTTCATTCATGCATAAGCTCCGTCTGTTGTATTTTCTAAGTCTTTAAATCAAATTATTTCAAGTCAATGTCAGATTTTTAGGATTCAACATTGGTCAATCCCAAATAAGCCCAATCAATCGAATTATCCAGTTTGTCGATAAAATTTCAAATCATATTCTTGATAAAAGTCAACTCCATAGATTTTTAGGATCTTTGAATTATATTTCTAATTTCTATAAAAATTTAAGAAAGTTATGCAAACCCCTGTTTGATCGTCTCCAGAGCAATCCTCCTGTCTGGACTCCATATCATACAGAGATAGTTAAACAAATCAAAATTCATGTCAAGTCACTTCCATGCCTTGGTATTCCTTCAGTTAATTCTTTTAAAATTGTTGAAACTGATGCTTCTGTGTCTGGTTATGGAGGTATTCTGAAGCAAAGAATTACTCCTGACTCACCTGAGCAAATTGTCCGTTTTCATTCCGGAGTTTGGAGTCAATCTCAAATTAATTATAGTACTATTAAAAAAGAAATTTTATCTACAGTATTATGCATTAGTAAATTTCAAGATGATTTATTAAATCAAAAATTTTTAGTCAGAGTTGATTGCAAGTTAGCAAAACATGTTTTGGAAAAAGATGTTAAAAATATAGCTAGTAAACATATTTTTGCACGATGGCAAGCCATTCTGAGTGTTTTTTATTTTAAATTAGAATATTTGAGAGGTAGTGAAAACAGTATTCCTGATTTTCTTACAAGAGAGTTCCTGCAGGACAAACAAGTCGAATCATGTCTAGCAAAGAAAAAGACAAGCAGAAAATGCAATATGGTCAGCCGAGTCAACCCAGTCAACCAAGTCAGCCCAGAATCTTCTCAGCTACCATGATGCCAATTAAACAAGAGCCGTCTTCCCAAATTGTGCCATTCTCAGGCTATTCTCCAATTCGAGTCAATAATAGGTTTAATCCCTTGAGTCAACCCTTTTTACGCCCTAATTATCAGTCAGCATTAACTTCCAATTATGATCCTTTTATAGTTAATCCTCCTGCTTCAGTTCCTTCTCAAAACCAAAGTCCAATGAAAAGATCCAACTATGTCGCAAGAAGCCATTGTCATCTTTTTGTAGTCGAGTCAAATCTTGAAGAGCTTTATGACCCCGTAAAAATTGCCATGAAATTCTTCCCTACTAATCTTCATTATTTCCAAGTCATCCATCAAAGTCAATTAAGTTTTACAGAGATATTCTCTATGAAACCCAGTCAATAGATATTAGGCCAATCAAAGACAAAGAAACTATAATTGACTGAGTTGGCTGAAGACATGGGATCTGACTCAGTATCAGCTAACTCAAGAACTTTAATTAATTTGGCTTCATCATTAGATTTTAACTTTAACTGTTTAAATGTATCTTTAACTTGGCACTCATTAGCAAAATGACCAAATCTTTTACATTTAAAACATTTAACTTTTGTTTTATCATCACTTTTCTTAAATTGATTCTTTTTACTTTGTCGGTAACCCTTTGAGTAGCCTTTTGACCATTTACTGTTCCTAGGGGTAAACTTCTTTTTACTGTAAAACTCATAATTTGGTTTAAAGAAATATTTTCTACGGGAATAATATATATACAGAGAGCTTCCATTGAGGGATTCCTCAAATAAGCTTATTTGAGGGACACTCCTTGTAGGCCCCACTCCGGATTGTATTTCACTAATCCAAACTGTCTATTTTGTAGATACTCATTCAAAGATCATCTCTACAAAACATTACTTGAATCCGATATCATTTGACCACTCATTTGAGTTATTGAAATTTTAGTACTTTCTTGAAGGAACGTGTTCATTGATTTTGTAAGACACAATTGGATGTCGAAACGGTTTCCGATTTGTCTAATTTTTGGTAAGGATGATCTATGAATGAAGAACTAAAAAATAGATGTTTGGATCATTGGAAAAAAAAATTATAGGGTGCCCTAAAGGGCATCCCTCATTAGAAGGGGACTACATATATATATATATATATATATATATATACCATAAGGGGTCTAGAACCAGTGAGAGATAGAATAAAGACAGAAGTATTTATAGGCACAGAGATTATAGAACAGTCTCAGTTTATGCATGAAACAAATTAATGAATAGATGAAAATAGATGCAATTAAAATTAGCATTACTCAAAATATTCAAAATATTATTGATAACTTGATAACTTGCAGAATGCAAAACACTGACAAAATCTTTGTTTCACCACTTAGTTCGTCAGTGATTTGATACTAAAAGAACTTTGAAACTAAGAAAAGAAGTGGACTAAAATTACATTATGTTGATAACTGAGGCTTCGCTTCTTAAATAGGCAAATAAAAGTAGACTCTAGCAACTTTGGATGCTTTGGAGAGTGACTGTAGAAGCACGCGAAACCTTTTGCTTTTACTGAGTGCTGTAACTTTTACTTTGTCGGGGAATCTGACTAAAGGAGCACGGCCTATCAGACTGTTGAAGCATGGGTCCAAGATTCCAAATGCTTTAACTTCGGGACTCATGACTTTGGTTAACTTTAATCTTCACCCAGATCGAAAGGACTGAAATCATAAGAGTCTTGACCATCTGGGGGATAATCACTCCACCGCATTTTGGGGGAAGGAGTTTTTTGACTGGATGACAATTTTTGGTGACTGATGGATGACTGTGATTTTGGGGAAGCATCATCATCATTGTCTTCATTCATTTGTGAGGCTTGAAACATTAGTTGGCTAGCAATTTCCTGCAATTCAGACTTAGATTTTCCTTCGATTAGGAGAGAAGAATGCGAAGTAGCAAGAGATGAATTTTTCTCTGGTTGAAGATTCCAGACTGGAGGAAAATCAGCATATACATAATCTGCAATACTCTCAAGTTTAAATTTATCCCACCATTTTATTGAAAATTGGCGAGATAGGACTCTCCCAATTAACTTGATATGACCATTTGAGGATCCAAGGGACTTTGTACTTGGCAAAATGGAGAAGATTTGGGAAGAACAACTCAGATTCTTTAAACTTATTTTTATTAGTGAAATAAATTGACTAAATCTTGCATTGGAGGGGGAAAAAGATCAATGACTGGACCATGTTTTTCCCACCAGTGATTGAACCAATAGGGAAAAGGGCTCTTGAATTTGCTGTTAAAATTAAGAAACCATGAATGACTAAAATCAACTGTTTGGTGAAGCAAGATAGAATACCATGCTTCGATATAATCATAGTAACTATATTGAAGTTCTGACTGAAGAACTTTGAGATCATAGGGGTGACTACTCCATTCAATCTCATTAATTATGCGATGGATGTAGAGGGAATGGTAGAGGATGATACGGGGATTATCTGTCTTTAATTGGCTTAATTGTGATGGATTAGGTCTCATGGAGGATGTTTCTGTAAAACTTTAAATTTTTAAATGGTGCTGGAGGAATGAAATGACTATTTGGTGGATAGTAAGATTTGGCAATGGTGATTGGGTTAGCAATGGAATTGTATTTTGACTCAATTATGAATAGGTGACTATTACTCTTGACCATGTAAGGGGACGTCTTTTGGTAAGAGGCAACTGGAGGATTAGACGGAGCAATATCCTGGAAAGGATCATGACTGGATATTAGGGCAGATTGAAAACTGGGACGAACCTGGCCGACTGTGGCTCCTAGGTTGGCAAATCTGTTACTAATTTGGATAGGAGAACATCCCGAAAAGGGAACGATCTGAGAAGGTGACTCGTGTTTAGCTTGACTCATTGATGGAGGGAGGACTCTGAGTGACTGGGGTTGAATAGATTGACTAGATTGACCGACTGGACTCTTTTGCTTGTCTTTTTCTTTTCTTCTTTCTGCCATTGTTTTCCCTGTAGAAATTCTCTGGTAAGAAAATTAGGGACATAATTCTCACTTCCTCTCAAATACTCAAAATCAAAATCAAATATACTCAAAATAACTTGCCATTTTGCAAATATTTGTTTGGATGCAACATTTTGAACATCTTTTTCTGGTACATGCTTAGCATACTTACAATCAACTCGGACTAAAAATTTTTGATTTAATAAATCAGATTGAAATTTATTAATGCATAGTATAATAGATAATATCTCTTTCTTAATAATACTGTAATTATTTTGAGACTGAGACCAAGTACCATAATGGAATCGAATGATTTGCTCAGATTGACTAGAATTGATTCTCTGTTTGAGGATACCTCTGTAACCAATGTTAGAGGCATCAGTTTCACCAATTTTAAATGACCCAGCAGAGGGGATACCAAGATAGGGAAGTGTCTTAATATGAGCTTTCATTTGTTTGAAGATGACCAAGGAGGAGGATTACTCTAGAGATGATCAAATAAAGGCTTACATTGTTTTCTCAACTTCTTATAAAAATCAGAAACATAATTTAGAGATCCGAGAAATCTATGGAGTTGACTTTTGTCTAGGATTTGATCAGGAAACTTATTGGTAAATTGGATGACTCGATCTATGGGGCTAATCTGTGACTGGCAGATATTAAACCCAAGAAATCTCACATTAGTTTGGAATAACTTAATTTTCTTAGCAGAAACAACTAATCCATTGTGTTTGACTATCTGTAAAAACTTATGTAAATGTTTCCAGTGCTGCTCTATCGACTGAGAAAAGATAAGCACATCATCAATATAGACTATGGAAAAATGACTAAATGGATTAAAAATCTCATTCATTATATTTTGAAACTCACCGGGCGCATTCTTAAGACTGAAAGGCATAACATTCCACTCATAATGACCAAATGGGGTAACAAAAGCAGTTTTGTATCTATCAGACTCACATATTTGAATTTACCAAAACCCACTCTTCATATCAAATTTAGAAAAGATGATTGACTTTTCTAATCTATTAATTAAATCTCTTTTATTAGGAATCAGATATCTAATCCATTCTAAGACTGTATTAAGCGGCTTGTAATTAATGACTAGTCTCAAGACTCCGCGTTCTAATTCAGCATTTTTCTGGACATAGAAAGTAGGGTAAGACCAAGGTGACTTACTCTTACGGATTATTCCTTTTTCAAGTAATTCTGTAATCTCAGTTTTACAGAATTCCATTAATTCTTGGCTCATTTGGATTGGTCTGGCTTTAGTGGGGATATTTTTCTCACTAAAGGACTTGACGTAAGGAAGACTGACTACAAGCTGTTTCCTATGCCAAAAAGCATTGGGTAACTCAGAACAAACTTCTTGTTTTAATTTTTCTTCAAACTGTCGAATTTGTGACTGTAAAGACTCATGACTAAGTTGTTGCTCAATTCTTTTAGACTTGACTTCTTCCTGGAGAAATCTTAGTTGCTTATCTTTATTTTGAATGACTCTAACTGTTTTAGTGACTGCGTTCTTTTGCAATTCTTTTAAATTATGTAACTCTGGTTTACTCAAGAATTCAAACTTAACCTTTTCTCCTAAATAGGTGGAAATGACACCATCGTGTTCTACCTGGAAAGAATATAAAATGGCAATAAAGGGTAAACCTAGGATGACTTCATCAGTAATATTTTTAACTAAGATGAAAGAGTCTTAAAACAGATTTTATCTTGCCAGACATGGGCTTTAGGGATCTCATAATTTAACTGGAGTGACTTTCCTGAGGCTGTGCTTAAAGACTCTTTCGATTTCTTATAATACATAGTGGGGATTAGACCTTCTTGGATACAGTTAAGGTCGGCTCCAGAATCAAAAAGGGCAATTATATTTAACTCAAAGCTTTGGAAAAATATGGTGACTTTAGCATACCATTTTTTGAAATTTACTTGTCTAATTAAGTTGACGACTTGATCCTGATTGGAGGGTTCTTCGTCAGAATTTGTGGGACTTACTGGTGTAGACTCAGAAGTTCCTTTTTCTATCAGGTTAACTAACTCTTGTTTTATCTCATAATTTTCATTTTGTAACTTTTGACTTATTTGTTTTAACTCAATGATTTCTTTTTTGACTAATTTTATCTCGTCATTTTGCGGTCAAATGGTAAGATAAGTTCGGGATTGAAAGAAGTATCCAACAAGTCAATATAGAGTTCCCGCCCCTCCAAGCGCCAATCCATCCAGTCAAAGATACTTCCCCCAGTGGTTCCAATGCCTCCCTCCAAGGAAAATCCAAAAAGGAGTTAAAAGAGTTAGCTGAGCAGATTCTTGCCCAAGTTACACAAATGAACGATGAGGATAGTGATGATGCTAGTCCAAAGTCTGAATCTTCTTCCAGTCAACAGCCAAGCCAGCTTCCTTTTAGTCAAAAGCCGACGCCCAGATGGTTCGATTATGCCCCCGACAGTCAGGATCCTTATGATTTAAATGAAGACTAAGCCTTTCTGCAAAGTTGCTGAAAGCAAAGATGCCCGAGAGTTAAAGCAGGAGTTAAAGCAGATGCCCAAGAGTTAAAGTGAGTTTCCCCAGAGTTAAAGCAGATGCCCGAGAGTTCGAGATAAAGCAAGAGTTAAAGTCATAGTTAAAGCAGATGCCCAAGAGTTAAAGCGAGTTACCCCAGAGTTAAAGCAGATGCCCTCGAGATAAAGCAAAGATGCCCAAGTTAAAGTTATTTTCAAAAGTTTTAAAAGTTATTTTGTCTTCTTCTGGATGCCAAGTCTTTAAGTAGAAGCCCCAAGTCATTTGTGATCCTCAAGCTTTTCTTTGTACTTTCTTCCTTCCGTTTTCAAAGTTCTTAAAGATAGGTGCAAGTGTTCAGTAGAAGTGTGAGTGTCCTGCGTGACATTGCTTTCTGCAAGTTTTAATTTTCATGTTTTCAAAGTTTTATTAATCAATAAAATTATCAAGTTAATTTCAAGTTAATCCTATTTTCGTTCCTAAGCATTGATTTAAATGATTAATTATATTTTCATTCATGCAATTTGTGAATTGAGATTTTTCTGCATTTACCCTTTAATTAACTTTTATTTTGAGTTATTCCAATTCTATTCCTCAGTTCTCCCCTTTTTGTAGTTGTTCTCTGTCGCTGTCTGTGGCTATCTCTGGAGGGGTGAGTATTGATAACTTTGGTATTGTCAGCTTTTTCCCATTTTTCTTGCGTTAAAGTAACTAACTTTTGACTCATGTATTTGCTTTCCACAAAATCAAGATAAGGTGATTCTGACTTAGTCTTTTTTAAATATTTTTTCCATTCATTGAAAATTTCTTTTCTTTGAACTTTGGGGAAAGAAGCATGATAATTGGCATTTCGTGATTCATTTTTTGGGGCTTGGAAATGGGCATCTAATTTTGATCAACGAATTTTAAATGGCTTACTAAGGGTTCGTAATTGGGCATCACAAACTTCAAAGGTGGAACCTTCGAAATTTGTTCTAGTAGGTGATTTAGGTTGAACCGGCAAAACTGGCTCAACAAGGGCTTTTCCGTAACTTGGTTGAACTACTTGTTTTTGTTTCCTTAATTCATTAATTTTGAAATCAATTAGGGCTCTATCTACTTCTAGGTCACGTTCTGTAATTGAGGATGACTCGGCAGACAAATGTCAAGCAGGAATTTTAAAAGATTGACTAGGGGTTGGTAATTGTTCTAGTTGGACTGTGGATTTAACTGGCCTATCAAAACTAATTTTAACTGTACCATCTAAATAGGGTTGAATGTAATCTAAATCATTCAGACTACGTTGAATCGGCTTTAGAGGGCATTCGGTTGTTAAATACCAATTTTGGGTTAACTTAATGTTAGACCATCTAATCATTTGGGGTACTATGACATTGGCATTAGAAGTATGACTCTGAATTAAAAGTGTTTGGTTCTTGGGACTTTTACTAAGGGCTTGGAAATTCATATTTGTACCTGTGACTTTGTAATAAATTCTATAAATTAAAGCTAAGGGTTGACTACCGGGTAAAATATTATAACAGTGTGTTTTAATATTTAAAGTTCAAACTTTTAATATATGAGGATCATTTAGGCTAACTGCGAAATCTGGGTAACAATCAAAATGAACTGGACCATGGCATAGGCTTGACTCAATGATTCCTAAAACTCCATCCTGGAAAATCGTTAAACCTAGCATCTCTTAAACTTAAAAGAATTGCTGCTTTTAATCCTAACTTAGTTAAGGGTTTAACTGCAACTTGGACTAATCCTATATGCAAGAAATTATTACCTTCTTTTCTATGTTTCTTAATTGACTCAAGATTAAGTAACTGGCATGTCTCATGTTCTTTACCTAAGGCATAAACTTGTTCTACTATCTTAATATGCGTAGTTGATTTAAATGCATTGATGAACCATTTCTGCTTATAGATTTCTTTACTAGGAACTTTGGGTATATTCCAATCATTACAATGTAATTCACTACTAGTTGACTCAAATTCTAATTGTTCTTCATTAACTATGTTTGGAACTTGACTCAAACTGGTTCTAGAACTGGAATAATTAACTAATTTGGTTCTAAATAAACGACTCATTTTTACAAGTAATTGACTCAAGATTTCAAAAGATAGAAGAACTACAGAAATTCCTAGGGTTAACTCAAAAGTACCTGTATCTTAAGGCATTCTCTCTCTCACCGATCTCCTACCGCAACCGCTCAGGCCTCTCCTAGGACTTACTGTTTGGTCATGGTCTTAAGGGTTCAGACTCTTGAGAGATGGAACCTAAAGAAACAGATAATTCTAAGAAAACTATTTGGAATAACTGAGGATCTTGCTAACTCAAAAAACCTAAATCAGCCATTTGGGCGATATGAGTAGCAGACTTAGACACAACTCCTTCAACTCTTACGGCTCTGATACCAGAAAGGGGAGAACCAGAGATAACCAGAGACAGAGACAGAGACAGAGACAGAGAACAACTACAAAAAGGGGAGAACTGAGGAATAGAATTAGAATAACTCAAAATAAAAGTTAATTAAAGCGTAAATGCAGAAAAATCTCAATTCCCAAATTGCATGAATGAAAATATAATTAATCATTTAAATCAATGCTTAGGAACAAAAATAGGATTAACTTGAAATTAACTTGATAATTTTATTGACTAATAAAACTTTGAAAACATGAAAATTAAAACTTACAGAAAGCAATGCCACACAGGACACTCACACTTATACTGAACACTCGCACCTATCTTTAAGAACTTTGAAAACTGAAGGAAGAAAGTACAAAGAAAAGCTTGAGGATCACAAATGACTTGGGGCTTCTACTTAAAGACTTGGCATCCAGAAGAAGACAAAATAACTTTTAAAACTTTTGAAAATAACTTTAACTTGGGCATCTTTGCTTTAACTCGAGGGCATCTACTTTTACTCTGGGGTAACTCGCTTTAACTCTTGGGATATGCTTTAACTCTGACTTTAACTCTTGCTTTATCTCGAACTCGAGGGCATCTGCTTTAACTCTGGGGAAACTCACTTTAACTCTTGGGCATCTGCTTTAACTATGGCTTTAACTCTTGCTTTAACTCTCGGGCATCTTTGCTTTCGGCAACTTTGTAGCCAGAGACAGAGATAGAGAACAACTACAAAAAGGGGAGAACTGAGGAATAGAATTGGAATAACTCAAAATAAAAGTTAATTAAAGCGTAAATGCAGAAAAATCTCAATTCACAAATTGCATGAATGAAAATATAATTAATCATTTAAATTAATGCTTAGGAACGAAAATAGGATTAACTTGAAATTAACTTGATAATTTTATTGACTAATAAAACTTTGAAAACATGAAAATTAAAACTTACAGAAAGCAATGTCACGCAGGACACTCACACTTCTATTGAACACTCACACCTATCTTTAAGAACTTTGAAAACTGAAGGAAGAAAGTAAAAAGAAAAGCTTGAGGATCACAAATGACTTGGGGCTTCTACTTAAAGACTTGGCATCCAGAAGAGGACAAAATAACTTTTAAAACTTTTGAAAATAACTTTAACTTGGGCATCTTTGCTTTAACTCGAGGGCATCTACTTTTACTCTGGGGTAACTCGCTTTAACTCTTGGGATATGCTTTAACTCTGACTTTAACTCTTGCTTTATCTCGAACTCGAGGGCATCTGCTTTAACTCTGGGGAAACTCACTTTAACTCTTGTGCATCTGCTTTAAATCTGGCTTTAACTCTTGCTTTAACTCTCGGGTATCTTTGCTTTCAGCAACTTTGCAAAAAGGCTTAGTCTTCATTTAAATCATAAGGATCCTAACTGTCGGGGCATAATCAGACCATATGTGCTTCGGCTTTTGACTAAAAGGAAGCTGGCTTGGCTGTTGACTGGAAGCAGATTCAGACTTTGGACTGGCATCATCACTATCCTCATCGTTCATTTGTGTAACTTGGGCAAGAATCTGCTCAGCTAGCCCTTTTAACTCCTTTTTGGATTTTCCTTAGAGGGAGGCATTGGAACCACTGGGGGAAGTATCTTTGACTGGATGGATTGGCGCTTGGAGGGGCGGGAACTCTATATTGACTTGTTGGATACTTCTTTCAATCCCGAACTTATCTTACCATTTGACTGCAAAATGATGAGATAAAACTCTGGTATCCCAATTAACTTGATAATTCCATTTCATAATCCATGGGACTTTGTATTTGACTACAAAATGAAGAAGCGTAGGGAAAAAACTTTTCTGACTTTGTGAACTTGTGTTTTTGACCAAAATAATTAACTGACTGCTAGAGATTGGCTGGAATGATTTCCCAAATGGGGCCATGGATATTCCACCATTGGAGAAACTAGAAAGGAAACTGGACTTCAAACTTGGCATCGAAATTAATAAACCAGGAGTGACTGAAATCAGGATGCTGATGATAAAAAATTGTATACCAGGCATCAATATAATCACAGTAATTGTAAGTAAGTCCTGACTGGAGGGGTAACTGATCATAAGGGTTGCGACTCAAAGCATGGGGCATTAGAATCTGGCATATGTAAAGGGAATGAAACATGGTGGCATTTGTTTCTTCGTCTTTGATAGGCCTAATATCTATGGACTGGGTTTCATAGAGAATGTCTCTATAAAACTTAATTGACTTTGATGGATGATTTGGAAAATAATGATGGTTAGGAGGGAAGAATTTCATGGCAATTTTTGCTAGGTCACAAAGGTCTTCTAGATTTGATTTGACGACAAAACGATGGCAATGACTTCTAGTGGCATAGTTGGACCTTTTTACTGGATTTTGGTTTGGCGAAGGAACTGAAGCAGGAGGATTAACTATGAAAGGATCATAATTGGAAGTTAATGCTGACTGATAATTAGGGCGTAAAGAGGGTTGACTCAAGGGATTGAACCTATTATTGACTGGAATTAGAGAATAACCTGGAAGGGCACAATTTGTGAAGATGACTCTTGTTTGACTGGCATCATGGTAGCTGGGAGGATTTTGGGTCGGCTTGGTTGACTGGGTTGACTCGGCTGGTTATACTGCATTTTCTGCTTGTCTTTTTCTTTGCTGGACATGACTCTGCTTGTTTGTCCTGCAGGAACTCTCTTGTAAGAAAATCAGGAATGTTGTTTTCACTGCCTCTCAAATATTCTAACTCAAAATAAAAAACACTCAGAATGGCTTGCCATCGTGCAAAAATCTATTTACTAGCTATATTTTTAACATCTTTTTCTAAAACATGTTTTGCTAACTTGCAATCAACTCTAACTAAAAAATTTTGATTTAATAGATCATCTTGAAATTTACTAATGCATAATACTATAGAGAAAATTTCATTTTTAATAGTACTGTAATTAGCTTGAGACTGACTCCAAACTCCAGAATGAAAACGGACATTTTGCTCAGGTGACTCAGAAGTAATTCTTTGTTTAAGGATACCACCATAACCAGACTCAGAAGCATCAGTTTCAACAATTTTAAAAGAATTAACTGAAAGAATACCAAGGCATGGAAGTGACTTAACATGAACTTTGATTTGTTTAACTATTTCCGTATGACTCGGAGTCCAAGCAGGAGGATTGCTTTGGAGACAATCAAATAGGGGCTTACATAACTTTCTTAAATTTTGATAGAAATCAGAAACATAATTCAAGGATCCTAAAAATCTCAGGAGTTGGCTATTATCAAGAATCTGATCTGGAAATTTATCGGCAAACTGGATAACTCGATTGATTGGGCTTATTTGGGATTGACCAGTGTTGAATCCTAAAAATCTGACATGTACTTGAAATAATTTGATTTTCTTGGCTGAGATAACTAGGCCATTTTGCTTAACTATTTGAAGAAATTTATTCAAATGTTTCCAATGTTGCTCAATTGACTCAGAGAAAATTAGGACATCATCTATATAAACTACAGAAAATTGACTGTATTGATTAAAAATTTCATTCATTATGTTCTGAAATTCACTAGGCGCATTTTTTAATCCAAAAGGCATGACATTCCATTCGTAATGGCCGAAAAGGGTTACGAATGCAGTTTTGTATCTATTGGATTCTTTGATTTGGATTTGCCAAAAACCACTTTTCATATCAAATTTACTAAAGATAACTGATTTTTCTAATCTGTTAACTAAGTCTCTTTTATTAGGAATTGGATACCTAATCCATTCAAGGATTGCATTAAAGGGCTTATAATTGATAACTAAACGAGGGGCTCCTCTTTCTAACTCTGCATTTTTCTAGACATAAAAAGCTGGGCATGACTAAAGTGACTTGCTTTTTCTAACTATTCCTTTATGAACTAATTCAGTGACTTCCTGTTTACATAATTCCATTAACTCTTGACTCATCTGGATTGGACGGGCCTTAGTGGGAATGTTCTTTTCACTAAATGACTTAACATAAGGTAAGGTAACTACATGCTGTTTTCGGTGCCAAAAGGCATTAGGTAAATCAGAACAAACTTCATTTTTTAATTTTTCTTTAAACTTAATGATTTGAGACTGAAGTGATTTGTCGGCTAACTGTTGTTCAACTCGTTTGAACTTAATTTCTTCTTTAAGAAAATTAACTTGTTTTGTTTTATTCTGAATTAATTTGACCGATTTAGAAACTGCTGACTTTTGTAGTGACTTGAGATTGTGTAATTCTGGTTTGGTCAAGAATTCAAATTTAACGCGTTCACTTAGATGATTAGACGTAACTCCATCGTATTCTACTTGGAAAGGATAAAGCAATGAGATAAAGGGTAAACCTAGAATAACTTCGTTTGTGATATTCTAAATTAAAACAAAAGACGTTTTAAAACATATTTTGTTTTGGCATACGTGGGCTTTGGGTAATTCATAGTTTAACTTTAAAGCTTTACCGGATTCTGTTCCTAGAACTTCTTTTGACTTTTTATAAAACTGGGTTTGACCAAGACCTTCTTGAATACAATTTAAATCGGCTCCTAAATCAAATAAGGCAACTGTGTTTAACTCAAAATCATTAATAAAGATACTAACTCGGGAATACCATTTTCTGAAATGAATTTGCTTAATTAACTTGATGACTTTGTTACTTTTGTTACTATCGGAAGACTCAGGTTTTGATCCAAAATTGGCATTACCAAAGGGATTACTAGACTCTGCTCTAGACTCTAGTAGTTTAATTAAATCCTGTTTAATTTCGTAATTCTCAGTTTGTAATTTTTGACTAATTTGTTTTAAACTTAAGATTTCCTTTTTGATTGTTTTAACTTCTAACTAGAGATCCTAAAAGGTGACTTCTTTCTTTTTACTAAATCTTTCTAGAGTAGTATTAAGACTAATCGTAGGGGCTCGGCTAGGACTGAGTTCTTCTTGGCTTATGATTTTTCTGAGTTTTTTTAGATAATCAGCTTTTAATTCTGAATTTTCTATTTTACTTATTAAATCGATTAGTAACTCTTCTTGTTCTTCTTGCTTAGTTAAAACACTAATTGATTTGCTTAAGACTCTGCACCACTTATCTTTACAACATATCTGGACTTTTGGTGAACTAGACTGGGAGCTGTCTGAACCATAATTAACTGAGCTGGTTGAAGACATAGGATCTGACTCAGTATCGGCTAACTCAAGAACTTTAATTAATTTGGCTTCATCATCATATTTTAATTTTAACTGTTTAATTGTGTTTTTAACTTGGCATTCATTAGCAAAATGACCGAATCTTTTACATTTAAAACATTTAACTTTTGTTTTATCTGAACTTTTCTTAAATTGATTATTTTTACTCTGTCGGTAACCTTTTGAGTACCCTTTTGACTATTTACTTTTCCTAGGGGTAAACTTCTTTTTACTACAAAACTCATCATTTGGTTTAAAGGAATGTTTTTTACAGGAATAATATCTACTTTTACTAAAGCATTCATCATTACTTCTTTTGACTTGTCTAGACGTGGGAACTGGGGCCAGACCGTATTGTTCACAGAAATTTCCTAGCTCATATTTAGCATTTTTTCTATCGGCTTGAACTGATTTACTAATTTCTAAATCTACACACATTTTCATTCTAACTTGGTTAATTGTGCTGATTATATTGCCATAAGTTAACTCATCATAATTAATTTGACCCGACTCATTACTTAAGACTGTTCTAATCTTATGGGCAAACAAATTAGGAAGACCGTTTATGAACTTTTCTTTCCAAAATGGTTGATTACTGTCATCTCGTAACATAACTCTAGAAATAAAGACATCTTTATACCATCTAAAATCACATAGCTTAGAGCATCGTAAATTACTTAACTGGTAATGAATCCTAGTTGTTGTGCTACTGGGTGTACCAATAAAATGTTCAATTATTGTGTATAAAGGAAATTGACTCCGTCTTCTATACTTGTTCCTATTTGTTCATCAAAAATGGGGTAACCATCTTCATCTGTTTTAAAGGCATTAATTGTTCTTGATTTTGCATCTTCTGTGAGATGTTTATCCCACCAGAAACGAAGTGTTCCTGCGAAGCCTGTTTATAAAAGGGAAACTATTTCTGATTGTCTTAATTGATGATTGGTGGCGTAACTATTGGCTACCATAGACATATGTTGTAACTTGTTGAGTATCTCCTATTCGGACAAGCCATCGATATTCCACTCGTATAGCTTATCAAAAGATATTGAGAAATGACTTTGGGTTCTTTCTTCAAATTGGACATCTGGAGGCGTAGGTTTAGGGTACCAAGTTTTTGTAAGACATGGATGACTCATTATCAGAATTAACTTCAACTTGTAAAACTTTAACTGAAGTTTCTTAATCTTTTACTTTATCTTTATCCTTATTTGGTTTTGGCTTAACCGGGGTTAACTCCTGAAACATTTCTTCAATTTTCTTCATGGTTGAATTAACCTTAAGAGCAAACTCCGGTTTTAACTCATGAAATTTGACTAAGGGTTTTTCTTTCTTTGGTTTTAAGGAAATCTCGCTAGGGATTAACTTATCAATTTTGGTTTCAATTTTATCTAATTGTTTACCTATGACTATTAGGCTTACGTTGGTGTAATTATTTTGTTCTATGACCTTTTTATCTAAATAATCTTTTGACTCAGCAACTTTGTAAGGGCTGGCTATAACCTTGGCATTCTTGTGACCTTTATATATATATATATATATATATATATATATATGAGTGTTGCTATTTCCACCTCTATCGTACTTTCTCACTTATTTTATTTTCAAAATTTTAAAAATAAATTTTACCCTTTTATAAAATGACTTCTAAGGACTTGGAGCATCCGCCAATAAGCTCCCTTAACTACTTTTATAGACAAATTTTAAGGAATAATTGGAAGAAAAAAAAAGGGGGGGTCTTTATTAATATACCCAAAATAGTGGTGAAATTATTATTAAAAAAACATGGAATGCACTTTAGAAACACACCCAAAACTCATTTATTACATAAGAAATTAGTGTTTAAGTTCCTATAAATGATGTGACTGCCATTGAAAGAAGCCCAGCACAAAAAAACTCCAAAAAACCCAAAACAAGCCCAACCCAATTTTATAAAATAAAATAAAAACTCAAACAATTCATTACAAAAAAAAAAAACCTNCGAAAACCATAGCCTTTTTATTATTATTTTTGTTAAAAGAACACCACCACACCTACAACTAACGACCACCTACAAAATCACAAAAAATAAAGAGAAGCAACCATTCAACACAAAAAGCTGGAGAATTTCAAGCAGAAAATGGTTCAAATGTAAGACATTTAAAAACCACACATTTACTTTCAGGTGATTAATGGTTGTATGTGCTAGTTTACTATCACGTTGATTAATGACTGTAATAATGTTCCAGTCTATGGTATTAACATTGCTATTTATTGTCATGTTGATTAATGACTGTAATAATGTTCCAGTCTATGGTATTAACATTGCTATTTACTGTTATGTTGATTAATGACTGTAATGTTTCAGTCCAGTGTATTAACACTACTATTTACTGTCATTTTGATTAGTGGCAGTAATGTTCCAATCTAGGGTATTAACACTGCTATTTACTGTCATGTTGATTAATAATTGTCATGTTGCTATTTCTAATGCATGTCTACCAAAGAAAGGATGAAGAAAGAACAAAACAAACCAACATCTAAAAAGAAAACCAATGATTTAAGTATAAGAAAGATTTCATAACTAGAATCCGAAGGAAAAAATTTGAAAATTGGAGCTTGAAGATGAGGAGTAGAGCTAGGAGCATATGACCGAGGTTTGTTTGAGGTTCCAAACAATTTGAAGGAAAAAAAAAAGAATAGAAGCGCGAGTTTAGAATAAGAAATCGAAAGTGAAATATTGAAAATTGTAGATTAGAGATGAAAAATATAGTTGTACCTAAGATTGAGCTTCAATGGAAGCTCATCTTGCTCCAACATCGAAAAAGCACCAGCGAGAAATGAGAAAATGAATTTGATTTGGTTTTTTGGCAATTTAATATTAATATCAAAATCTACAGTTGACAGATCTGATTTTTTTAGGTTTATTTATAGATTTTAAATGGTATAGGGTTTCTTTATAGATTTTAAACTCTTTTAAAATCTTAATTGAATACATCTCCTAAGATTAAGTATATAACTAAATTTATAAAAAAATAATTCTAGTATTTACTAATACCTAAAGTAGAGAGTATATTAAAGTTCTAATTTTATAGAGAGTTCTTAAAATAGTTTTTGTGTATTTTAAACTAAATTATAATTAAAAAAATAGGGCGCAATTTAATGTCCATCTATATTTTTTCTCTAATTATTTCACACACGTTATATAACTTAACAGAGAATTAACTTTGTTATTTTGAAATTAAAAAAAAAAAAAAAAACTTCCACATAAGGGAGTACAATCGATTTTTCTCTCTGGAACTTGTGATTTAAAAGGGAATATGCTCCCGCTGAAGCGACTCCACTCTGCCTTGCAGAGCTTTACAAAATCCAACCTCAGCCGATGACTCACTTAAGGACGGCGTTAGGCGAAGATATTTCCTATGACTTAACGGAAAAAGGTCTTCGTTCTCATCATAGTGAGCCTCATCTTCAAGAAAGATCGCAGCGCTTGGGATGATTTTAGGCGCGGCGTATTCCCTTTGGCTATATAATCGTTTGATTTTTTAAAATTTAGAACCTGATTTCCTCCATAAATTCCTGACGAGAAGAAATAATAAAATCCCTCTTTCTCTCTGTGTCACGGCAACTCACTTTCCCTGATTCAGGTTGGGATGAATTAGCCCACGTCTAGCTCGATCAAATAAGGGTTTCTCTCTGTTCTTTCCCAGGTAAGCAGATTCTTCAACTCAAATTCCCAAAGTTTCAATCTTTATTTCGTCACTTTTCAATATTTATAAAACCAGTGATGTTATCAAGAACTTTCATTGCTTTGTTATTAAGATGTTTAAATTTGATTTTATACAGATTGTTCTAGGTATTGCTTGTGGGAACAAAAACAAGAAATGCAGAATTGCAACTTAGATTTGGGATTAGTATCGCCAGTACCAGAAATGCATCTCCTTCGCCCACACGGGAGACTTCTACTCCAGCCGAAAATCCCAAGTTTGGGATTAGGACCCTTGGGTTAGAGAAAGCCCTAAGTAACAGTAGCAACTTATATTTCCATTCTTCTACTTCTTTGGCCTACTTTGCGGGAACCATGCTCTGTCTGCCGACTCGGTTTTCACCCGTGATGTCTTTCTGTACAGTTCATGCGGTGAGTAGTTCACACCACAGAATTTGCAAGCGTTTTCCTATTTTTCTAAAACTTTCTTCATCATCATCATCATTATCTGCACTTAAAGCTATGGACTTTATTGATGAAACAACCAACAATGACTCTAGCTACCACGAATTACATCTCAGCATGCAAGGCCATGCCTCCTCTGGTAACTTTGCAAAAGCCCTGGACTTTTTGAACTCAATGAGAAATGTGCCAGGCAAACCCACTGTGTATGATTTCAATGCTTTGCTTTACTCTTACTTAAAGTCACAAAGTGTATTATTAGAATATGTGGTTCAGGTTTACCATGGAATGGAAAGATTCGGGCCCACCCCAAATTCTTCGACTTTCAATGTGCTTTTGAATGGTATGCTATCACTTGGTCATCTAAAAGATGCTTTTGTGATTGCTGAAAAGATGGTTGGGGGTGGGTTCTTACCCTCGTTTACTTCTTTGTCGAAAGTCCTGAAAAAGATGCTTCAAGTTGGGGATTTAGTTAACTCAATTGGTGTTTTTAAGCTTATGTTGAAGTTGGAGTATTTTCCGACCGAACCCAGTTTGAGTTTGTTGATTTCTAAGCTTAGTGAAGCCAGGATGATCCAAGAGGTGTGGTTTGTATGCTATGCTCTTATCAGTAAGGGTCATTTTTTTGGTGCTTATGTCTATAACCCTATACTTTGGGCTTTGTGTAAATCTGGTCAGAGTTATAATGCTTTGGAATTGTATTATTGGATGAAGAGGAAGGGTATTGTACATAATGCGTGCTCTTATACTGCTTTAATTTATGGGTTTGGTAGAGAAGGTTTATGGAGAGATCTTCTTGGTTGTTTAAATGAAATGGAGAGTGATGGATGTAAGCCTAGTGTAATAACATATACTATTATTATTAAGTTTCTTTGTGGTGAAGGGAGGATTGCAGGGGCGTTAGAATTTTTGACTAAGATGGAAAGGGAAGGATGTGAACCAGAACCACCACATACAATGTGATTCTTCATGAACTTTGTCTTCAAGATAGAATGGATGAAGTCGTTCACTTACTTGATATGATTGAGAACAAAGGATTTTCTCCCAATTCATACACATATGCTGCTTTGGGCGGAGGCCTGTTAAAAACAGGTAAGATTGGAATTGCTTGTGAACTATTGCTTGGTGTGATTACAAGGGGCTGCTATGTGGATGTTGCTGTGTACAATATATACTTCCATTGTCTATGTCACGAGAATAGATCAAAAGAAGCACTATATTTATTGAAGAAAATGATGGAAGAAGGTTTAATGCCTAGTAATGTGTCATTTAACACAATTTTAAAGGGTTTCTGTAGAGAAAATAACATTTCCAAGGCTTTGAAGCTCTTGGACTGCTTTAAGTGGGATGAAAATGGGCCTGATGTGATTTCCTTCAATACGATTTTGTCTGTGGCATGCAAACAGAAAAAGCATTCCATGATCCAGAGGGTATTGAGTCGTCTGAAGAATGGAGGTGTTCAGCCTAATGCTGTTAGTTTGAATTGTTTGATTCAGTACTTTTGTAAGGTTGAAAATTTTTCAGACTGTTTGAAGCTCTTGGATTACATGACGTGCAATGGTTCTAGTCCCACTATTGTCACTTTTAATGTGCTGCTAGGCAGCCTTTGCAAGAATGGTTTAGTTGGAATTGCACAACAGGTTTTTAAGCATCTCAGAAACACTGGATTTTTCCCTGATACAACTTCTTATAATATTCTTATTTACGCCTTCATAAGAGAGGGCAATAAAGTGATGGTTAATCAGTTGGTTAATGACATGTACAGCCAAGGACTAAAACCAGATCTCTTTACCTATGGGTCCTTAATTAGTGGCCTCTGCAAGGAAGGCAAGGCATCTGTTGCTCTTAAGCTGAGGGATGAAATGGTAGAGAATGGGCTTGCCCCAAGTATTGTAATTTACAATACCCTATTGGAGGCAATGTTCCAGAGAGGTACTTATTCAGACATTTTCTCGTTATTGAAAATTCTGGTTCTAGAAGGCTGTCAACCTAATGAGACAACTTTTGAGATCCTTAACCGACCAATGTGCAAAAGTTGGATGAAGTGATCGGTTGAGGTTGCAAAATTTCTGGAGCTTGTGGATGAATGCAAAGCTAATTGATTTAGGGTCATTGACTCCATATAAAGCCTTTCTCTTAAGCAGTGAAGAATTTTCCAAAAAGATTAAAATCTCCAGTCAGGTATAGGATCCTTATCTCATATCAATTTAGCGTCTTAAGAACTTTTATCTTTATTTTATTTGTTTATTTGTTGTATTGATTTGAAGATAGAATAGTTGTAAAAAGTTTTAATGCATCTAGTTCAAACTTTCCATTCTATCCCCTATTTGTTTTGTTTTTATGCTTGGTTTGTCCGTAACATAGATCAGAAACCGTTTTTATTGCAAGTAAATCAAATGTATCTATAGTTTATTCCATCACCTTCAAGAGTAGATCAGAAACTGTTGTGAGGTCAATTTTAAGTAGATAGTGTATTCCATTATCTTTAGTCATCACTTCAAGGTATTTCTCAGAGGTGAAAAA
Source organism: Prunus dulcis (assembly GCF_902201215.1). Lineage (NCBI taxonomy): Eukaryota > Viridiplantae > Streptophyta > Magnoliopsida > Rosales > Rosaceae > Prunus > Prunus dulcis. Next base: position 26,758 of record NW_023010047.1, read on the forward strand.
TCCCTGAAATTTGTCAACAGTTTTTCTGGCATTCAGTGCAATTTTTTTCCTTGGCCATTCTGGGTAATAATGTCATTGCTGTTCTTTTTGAATCCATTCTATTTATTTGCTCATTCTAACTGGGTAATGCTGTTCAGTGAAATCATAACCTTGTTTGTTTTTTTTAAAAACAATTTTTATAATTTTTAAAGGAAATCATAATCTGATTGAAGCTTCATAAATAGATTATTCTGTGGTAGTTGTTTCTACTTGGTGGCCTTTAGATTCTAAAATGTTTATTTGGTTGTTTGCTTTCGGGCAGAAATTCAGCATAATCTTCAGAAACGAAGAGGTCATGGACTGCTATCTATACTTCAGCCAAAATTTAGTGGTGTACTAGGTAAAGCCCTTGTGATGCGTAGTTTTCTTGTGCTTTCCGTACTTGGTTATTTTTCTTCTTTTTGCCCAGTTGTGATGCTCTTGATTCTCTTGCCTTAGTAAATATCCCAGAAATTAACAGCAGTTCGTTTAAGTATATTTAACCATGACATATCAACTAAATCAACATGTTTTCACTTGCCATGATTTTCAAGACTTGTTATTTCAATGTTTTTGCTAGTGGCTGCAATGGCCTCATCCTGGGCAACTAGTTGAGGCATATTCCACTTTAGTTATCCCAACGCTTCGCAACTAGTCTGATAGCGGAGTGAAGCTTAAAGAAATTCTATTCCTTTCCGTGCCGTGCCGGTCAGCTAGGCCCACTAAGGCTAAGTGATAGAAGTTAAGTAAGGGTCTGGTGATTGTCCTTTCCGGCTTTACCTTCTATTTAGGAGTCGCTGCTGGCATCCGGGATCGGTCCCGCTACGCTAAGGCTTGTTTCCCAGAACAGGTTCATTGATTTGAGATTACATAGGTCATCATTTATGCCCCTGATAGTAAATGAATGATGCACTAGAGCCATTTCAAACTCTTTTGGATTGAATTAGATCAATACGTTAAAAACAACAATAATTTGTCTTCACTTATTTGGGGTTCCGTGTTGTGTTACTTTCTTATACACAACTACATTTTTTTCTGTATAACATGTCTAACATTGGTACTTGTTAATGTACCATTATTTAGATCACTGTTGAGAAAACAGTTCTGGAGCAAGCAATAGCCGATATGAGCTTCAGGGAAAATATGTTTTGCCTGGCACGTGACATTGCAACCCCGCTGGAAGGGAAAAGTGTGTCTTGTTGGAAAGGGCAATGGCTGGGTATCTGGGTAGTGTCATATCTTCTATGGGGAAGTTCCTAGAGCTGAGGTTGCTGAGATGCTTTCCCTAGCCCGACTTGTTTCTCGAAGTACAGATCCTGCTGTCCATTCAAGATCAAAGGTTGTATCCCATTTAAATAAGTGAGAAATAAGTAAATCTAACAATTGTCTCGTTTCAGTCTAGCCAAAACATTAACATTGGCATTTTAATAGCATTTAAGTGTTATACCATTCTCCTTCCTTCCATTGTTGGAGAACACCCCCTCTGCCCATGCTTGTTTAATAGTTAGTAAATTAGGAGAATGCCATTCATATAGCCTTATAAGTGGGAAAAAATATGAAATGTCTCTTGTATTTTCCGTATACGTTACTCCAAATATAGGAGTGATGGTTCACGTGTTTTCAAATAACTAAAAGAAAACAGGAAAACAATTCCTTGTGGCTCGCATTGTTTCGACTCTATTGAAAGATGCATGCTTGTTTTATGCATTTTAATTCTCTGATTGTAGATTTTTTACTTATCAAAGTAATTCAAAAAAAGAAAAAAAAAAAAAAAAAAAAAACTTATTCTACATGTTTGTGTGAAATTTGCATGCAGGATCTCTTTATTCGAAGTTTGCAGTCGGTGGGATTATATATTGAAAGCCTTAAAGAACTACTCAAGGTACTTTATTGATGAAACACCATAGGATCATTTTTATTTGAAGCTGTAGTAATGCATATCACTGGGTGAACATGAAATTATCTGATGATGCCTTTATGTAAATTTCTTTTCTGTTTCCAGTAATGAGATAATCCGGGGACATTATGTACTTATGATTGTCGTCGATCTATTATTTGAGGTTATGCGGGACATTATACTCCGTTAAATGAAGTTATTCTAGAAGACATCTTCCAGGTTTAACTGATTTTAGAGGTAGGTAGTTAGCATGGCTGTTGTGATGCAAGTGGTGGTGTCGGCGATGGGGATACAATTGTATGTATCCTTCCAATCCTTGCCTGGGTTCAAATATCATCCAATATCTCTGTGTCTAGAGAATTCACTTATGAATATCAAAATTTCAAAGAGATGGATACTCATTTTTTGGGACACAAATAATAGTAGATCAAATGAGGTTTCTCTGAGATAATAGGCATAACTCTTGCTAATCGAACTTAGGAAATGTATTAGTTAGAGGGGGAATACATAGCAGCCATGGTTGCCTTTGGTTCTTGGCATGTAGGCTTTGTCGTCTAGTAATTGGTTTTATCATTATATCTCTTTTGTCAAGCAGAATTTGATTTTCATGGGGAGGTTTGGGAGTGCGGAACCTTCAAATCTCAGCGTGTTCTGGCAGTTGGTGCATACAGCAACGAGGGTGGTTTGCACCTGGAAAATATGTTTATTCAGAAAGATAATGCTACAATTCATGCAGATGAGACTTTTGTTAGGGTCTAAAACGAATCTTCACTTTGTTGTTGTAAGTTTTCTTATTTTTGGTTCATTATCTTTGTTTTGTTGGAGATCTTAAAATTAAAAAAAGGTTCCGTGGGCCTCCCTTTCCATGGAGAGACCTTTGAGTTGCTCATTCCTAGCTACTCTCTTGACCTTAAACCATTCATCAAAAGAAGGATTCAAAGGGACACCAACTATATATCTTCATATACTATTTAGTACTATTAATTTGATTGTAAATTTCCATAATCATTATCAAATTAATCTAATTTGGTTTACATCAATTGCCAAACTGTTTAGTTTTTCATTTTGTGTGTCATCTAAAGTATAATTAATGTATGCCTTTTTTGTGTTTGTTTTTTTTTTTCTGTTCAATATAATTTATGCATGTGCGTGGGATACGTATATGTACACATTTTGATCACCCTTCGAGTGTGTTTAGGTGAGGAGTTTTATCTCAAAAGTTTTCGGTATAATTAAGGAGAGTTGCTCTTAATATATTCAGTTTTAGACAGTTTTAGACAGTCTCTACCAAAGTAAATTGTACTAAACTTGTTTTCCCCCTTCCCATTCCTAACTTTAATATATATATATATATATATATATATATATATATGTATGATTCATTTCTGCACATACTCTGTAATTTGTGAATCAGAGCAGACCCGACTCTACAACGGACGTAAGAAGTATCAGACATGGGTGAGAAAAGATCTCCGATTAACAGTGTCTGACTCGCCAAAATAACCATGGAAAACTCAGACCATCAGGGTTTGTATGTATATACAGATTGGATCAAGTGAATCATTTGATCAAAGGAAAAGGAGAACAGATTGGAAAGCATGGAAACTAGCAAATTACAAACTAGATCCTTTACCGATCTTATAACCATACAGATCAAACTTAATCCTATTTACTTTGTAGAAAGTTCATATGCCACCGTATTTGCTTTGCGTTAGATATGGTCAATCTCGGCTTCATGAAATTGATGTAGCAGTTCTTGGATATCTCCGATAATAGATTGCAGCATCTTAGAATCTCCTTCGACTTCTATTCTCTTGAGATTTAGTCTTTGTGCCCAAATAAGGGCTTGCTTTAAAGCTAGTGCCTCTGCTTGTAGAACTGAAGAATATCCAATCGGGAATGCTCCTGCAATTAAAGGCCTCGCCATTGTATTTATAATGATAAATCATGATGCAGCATAATTACCATTAGGGAGTGCAGAACCATCCAAATTTATTTTAACGTAATTATCGTTTGGTGGACTCCAACCATAAGCTTTTGCATTTTTATGCTTCCATTTCTTAAATAAAATGTTATTATGATACCAATAGTGAGTTAGAAAAGTGTTGATATGTGAAACAGCTTCATTAATAGGTGTTTTATTTTGAAATAAATTTTCACTTGTGAGTAGGGCCTTCTTATTGGCATTGCCCCGAGTCATCAAAATCTCAAGGTCGGCCCTTGTCAATTACAACTCCCTCCATACATATATATACTTCAAGGCATAAATTTTTTTTTTGAAGTTGAAGTTATATGCTAACTAAAGGGCATGTGACATTGTACAATTGTTCAAAATGGTCAACATCCTTTTATCTTCTTTTTTTTCTTCCTAATGATCATAAAAGAAACAAAACATTATATAACAATTATTCCTAGAATTTCAAACACCGAATTTCAGACAATTATTCCTATAAAGAGTGCAAATAACTACATGAGCAAAAGATTTGCTTCCTTGCTGTGCTATAGATTTTCAAGATCGATGAAGAGTATGATCAAGGCTCCTATATTCTTTTGTTTCCTTTCTGCACTCATTTTCCTCATGCTTTTTACAAACATGGGCAAGTAACTTTAATCCATTTGAAGCTCATACATGTGCGAGAAGAAAATTATATTTTGGTTCTTCATGCATATTCTTTATAGACAATTTGTGAAGGCTTAATAGTAGTATTTAAGAACATTTTCTAAAGATATACTTGAAATTTATACGTAATGATTGAAGTTTAAATTCGATTATCTTTAATTGCAGGCGACCCTTACGGGCTAATCGGTTGGTGGAAATGTGGTGAACATAATTTTGAATGCTTGCGTCTAAGCAACACATTTCATGGGCAATGTATAAACCCAAATAGTTGCGACAAGAAATGCAAGGCAGAAGGATCAGTTTGTGGAATATGTCAACAACCTACCTTTGGACATGTTAAATGCCATCTTCTATGATGGCGGCAAAAAGTGTTGAAGAAAAAATTGTCGACAAACTATAATCTACCAAAGTGTCTATCAAAAGCTTGTTGGAAGTGTTACATGAAGCAAATTATGTTTTCCATGTTTGTTTTTGGTCCAATAGATTAGTATATCTTCTTACTTAATCGGTTTTTTTTTTTTTTTTAAATGACCGAGGGGTTTACCTGTCAGTGGTGGTGAGGTCCCTTCTCCTTTCCCCTTATTGGTCACCCATTCGAATCCCAGGAAAAGTGCCCTCTTCCTCTATCAGTGACAGATCTAGGATTTTTCCAAGGATGTGCAATATTAACCAAAATACATATCAATTAGTCAATATCTTCAATATCAGAAGCGGACTCTCATACTAACCAAAATCAATATAAACTAATTTAACTAAAATAAACATCAATTAATGAAAACAAAAATTATATCAAATTATAAATTAATCTAACTAATAATAATTGATCATATCAAGTCGTGCATAGCATAGTCTCTTCATGCTCAAGTTTGCTCTAGTTTAACAATGAATTACATTCTAACTTTCTTTGAAAACTTGATCAATACAATATTTTCTTTCTTAACACAAGACTTGATTGATATAATTAATAAATTCAGATTTTATAAAGACTTGGAGTTAGATGACATGTGATGGGATCAATGATCTTTTATTGCATTAGGTTAGGTTAGGTTTCTTCTCTCTTTTTTCTTTTTTCTTTTTTTTTTCATGTATGCTAAGGATTAAAGTTGTTTTTTTTAACCACGCAGTAGCTTAGGTGATTAGGTTTCCTTTTTTTTCTTTTTTTTTTTTCTTTTTTTTTTTTTGGTTAATACGATTTTTTTATACCCTGTACATTAAGAACTAATGAATATTGCAGGTTTCTTTTCTTCAATTTTTTTCCGGTCCAAAATGGCCTTATTTTGGCCAGGAATTAAAATAACAAAATTTCCGTGTGCTGAACAAAAGTTCATCTTCACTGAGTCTGAGTGAGGCATTTTGTTAAACAGGTGGAAGGCACACCACAGACTTTGGGAAAGGGGCAAATCTCCACCACCTCCATGGCTTTCTCTGTACTTGCACCTCTCTGCGTCTACACAGGTTCGTCATTGTCCCCAATGCTTTGTATCACTAATTATAAAAATAAATAAAAAAATATCTTTTTTTTTATAAGTGATATTTAAAGAAGGAAAAATCAAACTTAGAACTTCAGATTGAGTGCATGAGATAAATACTTTTAACTATTTGAGTTATAAACTCCTTGTCTTAATCATCTTTCTAAATACGCTTATTTGTGAATGTATCATCTGGCACACAAGAATACAAGGCCCACCCAATTGAGAGGAGGCATCCCCCGGTCTAGGGACCAGCCCAAATTTTTATTATCTTATTTAGTTGTATGTTATTTATACTATATTGTATATTATATATACATTAATCTAGTTTTAGTAATACTATGTATAATTCTTGATGTTATAGGTTACTTGTGTTCCCAAAGATATATAGGTCCAACACTGAATTCCCCCTCACCCATTTTAATACATGTAATAATGTATAATTTTGGGTTATCTACTGTAGACGTCCCTGAATTTTGCCCCCAATTGCAATTAGGTCCGTAAACTTTTTTTTTGAGGCAATTACATCCTTTAACTCAATAAATAGTTCAAATTGAGTCCTGCCATAACAGAATCCGTTGAGTTTGACCGTGTGAATGGCACGTGCTCTTGTTGTGAGGGGTATTTTGGAGTTTTAACGATGGCCAACTCCATGTCTGGTTGTAAACCATCCCCAACTCCTTTACGATGTCGTTTATGAAGTCGATTTGCCTGGCCACTGGGTCACTGACACTGGCTTTTCGTGATCCTTGTTGAACAAGAGGGAAGAGAGAGAGAGACGGAGGGAGAGAGAGATGGGGTCTCTGTCAAGAATAAAGCTTTGCAGAAATTCATCATCAAGAATAAAGCTTATTTTGCACCATTGATCTTGGCATGGTGATAAATGGGGTCTCTGTCAATGGTGATAAGAAAATACAACAACAACATCCATCATTTATGAGAAAACTGAAAAATTACATTGCAAGGGAAAAGCCATGGGAGTAGCAAGGACCCTTCTCTCTCTCTCTCTCTCTTTCTCTCTCTCTCTCTCTCAAACCTCTTCTCTCTATCACGCCTCCAAGCAGTGTTTGCACCGCCACCACCACAGCCACGACCATTTCTATCCCCGAAAGTGCCATTGAAGCTGAAGAACGAAACCCAACTGAAATTTGGGGATTGGGTAGGGTAAGCCAGATAATAAGAAGAGGGAGGTTGAGAATTTTGGGGGATTGGGTCTGACTGAAGAGGTCTTGGCGGCTGTGAGAGAGATGAGTATTGAGATTCCCACTGAAATTCAGTGTATTGGAATCCAAGCAGTGATGGAAGGGAAAAGTGTGGTCTTGGGTTCTCAGATCGGGTATGGCAAGACTCTGGCTTACATGTTTCCTCTTGCCTAAGTACTTTTTCTTTTATTTTTATTTTAAATAAAGGGTATTCTACTGAATTGCCCCCTGAACTTGTACATAATTCTCAATTTACCCCCTGACCTTTTTTTTTAGCGAATTAAAGGCTCGAATTAAATTTTATTATCAATGTTACCCCCACCGTCAAAATTCGAACATTTCATCCATTAGTCCGTCTATTTGACCCACGTTGACGCTTGATTGAGGGTTATTTTCGGCATTAGGCGCGGATTGAATTAGCAACCTCTCCTCTCTCACACACTTCGCACTTCTCTTTCACATTGGTAGGGTAGGGATAGAAAGGGACTAGAATTTGGGCGGGAAAAAGGACGAAATCTAAGGTTGGAATCGAGGGAATCTGAAAGCATTTTCATAAAGGTTCTTTTGGCTCTGTTGATTCGACGCAGCATGAGTCTGGATGTGTTGCCTTTGCAGGTGCGGAACAGAGGGCCTCCTCCCAAGTATAGTAAGTAATCGATTTTCCCAATTTCAAATTGTTTAAGCTTGTGTGGTCCTTGGTGTCGGTTGTTTGCACATTTTGTGGTGTTGTCTGATATGCTGTTTTGAATATGAAACACTTGTGGTCCCGAAGCATTTGTGTTGTTTTGTCTGCATAATTATAGGTGGACCTGAGTGAATTTGAAGTTTAGAATGGTAGTTGGGCAGTAAAGAAAATTTGGTGTGGTAAAATAGTGGTTTTATATATAATTTTCTGTTTTTTTTAGGTGATCCAGATTTGTTCTCCCTAGAAATTCACCATGGAGGTTATATTTCAGAGGGGAAGTATGTTCGGGGTAAGGTTACTTGGGCAGACAACTGTAATGCTGACCACCTGTCAATGCTTGACCTGTTTGATGTTGCTATCTCTCTAGGATATGACCATAACAAAATACAGTACCACTACTGGAACAAAAGAAGGGGGTTTGTTCCAATTGAAGTAGATGCCCATGTAGTTGAGTTTGTGGAGTATACACCTACTTCTAGAGTTCAACCTTTATATCTCTCATATAAGAATCAACCGCATTTCCCAGAGAGCCAGGCATCTGCATCTACTCCACAATTGGGGTTGGAAGTAGAAGTTGAAACTGAAACTGATGTTGGTGAGTTGGGGAACCAGTTTGTAGAAGTGGATGTTGATTTAGATGATGATGGTTATGATGAGGTACATAAGGAGGGAGATAATGAGGCAGATGACAGGGAAGATGATGAGGCTGAAGATGATGATAGTGTAGAAGAGGCTGAAGATGATGATAGTGTAGAAGAGGCTGAAGATGATGACAGTGAGACAGACATTGAGTTGATTGACTCCGAGTTTGAGCAGTCAGATGAAGAAGGGTTGAAGAGAGTCTTGGAAGAGGATGATAACTTGTTTGATAAACATGTAGTTGATGAAGAAAATGATGAATACAATGAAGAACCTGGTGAGGTTGACAGTGAAGACTACAATACCGACGATCTTGTAAGTCTTGATGAAGAATCTGATGAGGGTGAAGGTGTGAAAAACCGTAATCGCAGAAGAAAAGCTCCTAGATTTAAGCAGTTTAGAAGAGAATCTGATTTGCTGAAGCCAACATTTCATTTGGGAATGGAATTTACCAACATGGAGCAGTGTAGGGAAGCAATAAGGTATTATGCAGTTTCATGTGCAAGGCCATTGAAGTGGGTGAGGAATGATTCGAATAGGGTGAGGCTCAAATGTGAATGAGATAAAAAACAAAAGGTTCCATGTCCTTGGATGCTATATGCTTCTCATGTGGGGAAAGGTCCAAGTACAAGGATTAAGACATATGTTCCAAGGCATACATGTGGAAGGAGGCAAAGAACCAAGTATGCCACTTCATCATGGCTGTCTAAGAGGTTTGATGAGGAGTTAAGAGATAATCCCAAAATGAAAGTGACAGATTTCATGAAGTTAATAAGGAAACATTATGCCATAGATGTAACTGAGGCTCAAGTTTATAAAGCCAAGAGTTTTGCAAAAAAGAGAATTCTAGGCAGTATTGAAGAGCAATATGGTAAGTTGTGGGATTATTGTGAAGAGTTAAAGAGCAATAACCCTGGCAGTACTGTTATTGTGAAAACTGAATTGCAAGGTGAGAATCCTATTTTCAAGAGGATTTATGTATGTTTTGGAGCACTTAAAAAGGGATTTGTGGAAGGATGTAGACAAGTGGTGGGTTTTGATGGGTGCCATGTTAAGGGGTCTCATCTAGGGCAGATTCTAAGTGCAGTTGGGATTGATGGAAATAATGGGATGTATCCAATTGCTTTTGCGGTTGTTGAAGTTGAAAATACAGAGACTTGGGGTTGGTTCTTTGACATATTCTTTCAAGATGTAGGTATTGAAAATGGCAATGGATGGGTTTTCATTACTGATAAGCAAAAGGGTTTGGGGAATGCCCTTCATGCTTTGATGCCCAATGCTGAGCACAGGCATTGTGTGAGGCACTTGCACAATAATTTCAAGCTTGCAGGCCATACTGGTGCAGCTTTCAAGCAGAGGTTGTGGGCAGCAGCTAGGGCAACAACAATACCTGTATTTGAAGCTGAAATGGAGCAGATGTTGGGTCAATCTCAGGCAGCTTATAAGTGGCTTCAGGAGAGACCAGCTGCTCATTGGAGTAGATCACACTTTAGTACAGTCCCAAAGTGTGATATACTTCTAAACAACTTGTGTGAGTGTTTTAATGCTGCAATTCTAGAAGCAAGAGATAAGCCCATTGTTACTCTTTTGGAGAGAATTAGAACCTACTTGATGCTTAGAATGGCTAGACTTAGAGAGACAGTGTGGCCCCATGAGGTTGGTCCAAGAATATTTGGTATTGTGGAGAAGAATTCAATTGAAAGTGGCCACTGCATAGCTTCGTATGCTGGTGGGGGGAAGTATCAAGTTAATAGCATGTTGGGAGCTATGTTTGTTGTGGATTTAGAAAGGCATACATGTACCTGCAGAAAATGGGACTTAAGTGGAATTCCTTGTCCACATGCCTTGGCTTCAATAGCAAAGAGTGAGCACAGCCCTCTGGATTTTGTGCATGCACTTTACAAAAGGCCGGCATATGATAGGGCTTATGAGGGCTATATATCTCCAATGCCTAGTCAAGCATATTGGAGAAAAACAGGGCATGTACCTATCAAGCCACCTGTTTATCGCATCCAACCAGGAAGGCCCAAACTTAGCAGAAATAGAGAAGCTGATGAAATACCAAAAGGGGCAACAAAACTTAAAAGGTATGGCATTGTAATCACGTGCCGCAACTGTGGACAAGAAGGTCACAATTTTGCTGGCTGTCCCCAACTTCGACAGGTTTTAATTGTTCTTAATTTGTTTGTTTACATATTTCCTTTTGTTGAAAATGGCTATGTTAACATGTGATTGGACTGTTTTTACTATATTAACATGTGATTTGTTGTTCTTGACAATGAAGGGGCAACCTAGAGGTAGAGCAAGATGCGGTAGAAGGGGAAGAGGAGCTGTGAGGGGAAGAGGTGCAAGGGGAAAAGGAGCTGCAACTGCTAATGGAGATGTTGATACTACAAGTGTCAATGCAAGTGGAACAACTGCAAGTGGAACAACAACTGTCAGAGGTGTTAAGAGAGGCAGAGGTGTTGTCAGTGAACAACAACAAACTCAGGCCAGACCAAAGTTTAATGTAAGTACTTGGATTATTGTGGTGTGCTTTGAATCAATCATTGCATTATTGAAGGCTTAAGGGATCTATGCTTGGAACAGGTGAAAAGAGGAGCTCAAGCCCCCTATGTCATAAGGAAGACCAATGTATTTGCTGATTCACAAGCTGGCCAAAGTTCACAAGCTCCTTCAGGACCTGCCCCAAGGTCACAAGCTCCTTCAGGACCTGCCCCAAGTAAACAAGCTCCTTCACAATCTGTCCCACATTCACAAGGTCCTTCACAACCTGCCCCAAGGTCACAAGCTCCTCCACAACCTGCCCAAAGTTCACAAGCTCATCAAGGTTCAAGTTCACAACCTCAACCTATGGTAACTTCTCCAAAAAGGCCTAGGTTAAAATCTCCAGCAAAACGAATAAGGCCATGGAGAGTTTAGTCAGCAATTTGAAGTGAATGGTTCAAGAGTTGTTATGTTTATTTTGGTGTTCTAGATCATCTTGGTTTGCAATCTATTTGCTAGTATATTGTTGAACTGATTTTGATATGAAGTGAATGGATGAAGATGTATTTTTGAAACAGAATTTGGACAAGCTTTTATGTAATCACATGTGAATTCAAATGTTGTATATTTTGGCCTTTGAAGTGCAGTTCATTTGGTGTGATAGTTACTATTTCAATGGTCAAAATGACAGCTTGCATTTTCATTCACCAAAACAGTTCTTACATTGTCAATTACACACCCTTTCTTACCCTTACAAAAAGTCAATCACCCATCTCTTTCTCACCATTACAAATTGCCAATTACCCATCTTTCTAACCATTACAAAATGCCAAGCACTCATCCCTTTCTAGCCCTTACAAAATGCCAACTACCCATCCATTTCTACAGCTGCCCATTTGTGCCTTTATCTTCATTCAAAATCAAGCACAAAATAACCCCAAACATGCACAATGACACCCAAAACCATGGGTTTTTCAGCTTCGAATTCCCTTTCTTTTTTTCTGCTTCCAAACTGTTAATTCTCCTCAGCAGTCCTGGAATTATTTGCTTAGATCTATTGCACATAACAGGGTCACCCCACTCCCACATTTGACAACGTTTCTGCAAACACACAGTTTTCAAAGGTGGAAATTCAAAACTGCAAATTTGAAACCCAAACTTCAAAATTCAACTCCCCTGTGCACAAACATAAAATCTTCGTCCTGGATGTGAAGAGGTCCACGAAGTCTGAATTTTTGCAACCTTCCCACAGTAGCAGACCTGTGATGGCAACATCCATGGATTGCCATCTTCCAACTCTGAACTCCCTCTGTGTGCGTTCGTCCTCATCTCTATATATATATATATATATATATATATATATATATATATCTCTCTCTCTCTCTCTCTCTCAGCAACCTTCAATTTCGTTCTATTCCAACCTTCGATTTCGTCCTTTTTTCCGCCCAATTTCCGGTCCCTTTCTAACCGATTTCCACCAATGTGAAAGAGAAGTGCGAAGTGTGTGAGAGAAGAGATGTTGCTAATTCAACCCGCGCCTAATGCCGAAAATAACCCTCAATCAAGCGTCAACGTGGGTCAAATAGACGGACTAATGGATGAAATGTTCGAATTTTGACGGTGGGGGTAACATTGATAATAAAATTTAATTCGAGCCTTTAATTCGCTAAAAAAAAAGGTCAAGGGGTAAATTGAGAATTATGTACAAGTTCAGGGGGCAATTCAGCAGAATACCCATATATATATATGTAGCTAATTAAGGAAGAGAGTTGGTATGAGCGCCCTTTCTTCTACAAATGATCTGCTCTTCCCTACACAAAACATCAAACATCAAAGGCAACTGGTTAAGTCCAACTTTTAAAAGAGTTTCCACAGAGAGAGAGAGAGAGAGAGAGAGAGAGAGAGAGAGAGAGAGGAGCTTAAGAACTAAAGTACTAACCGCATTGAAAGAGTTTCCAGAGCTCACCCTTAGCTCATTGGATTGCACTTTCCCATGGACAAGCAGTACAAAATAAAATGAAAAAACCAGAAACACAGCCAGTTTTGAGAATCTCATTGTACTTGATTGGTTAATTTTGAACCCTGTAATTTATGGAGGATGTTCAAATATTATGATGAGCAAGTACTCGTTTTCTGTATAAAGATCTTCCAGCCCCGTCCTGAAAGCTTCTTGGTGCATGCAATTTTCAATTCACTCTCCAAGAGGAGCTAATATTTATTATGATTTCTATATACATTTATAATATAAGAGCTTTTAGTAAGGTTTATCTTCTTTTGACCTGTCTCCTGATTCCTGGGCAAAAAGCAATGATCATGTGGGAGAGAGGGGGAGAGGGGGGCAACGCAGTTGTCACACTTGTTTTGCGTCCAAGATGCCTCACTTGTCAGTTGGTCTGGCTCCTATACATCCACTTTGTACTTCATTTTGTAGTGATTCACTTGGTCTGGCTGCTATACATCCACTTTGTACTTCATTTTGTAGTGATTTTCTGCTATCCATTTTGTCCTTACAATTTATTGTGATTTACTCACCCAACACCGACATCCAAGGTTAGAAAAGTTGATATAGATCTAAAAATTCAACTAAGAGTTGAGTTTAGTCCATACATTTGTTGTCATTGATATAAGGTAACCAAACATTTTGGACTTGGATTTAAGAACCCCTATATTTTTTTTTTAAAAAGAGAGTAGTGGATCATCTAAGGATCTTTAAACCATACAAATCAAAATTCGAACTAAGTATAACTTTGAAACATTGCCAAACCAGATAGTGGGAGGAAATCGTTTGCCCCTTTTAGAAAGTGCATCCGCTACCATATTGGCTTCTTGATAGACATGGCCAATTCTGACTTCCTGAAATTNGTGTAGCAAATCCTGCATGTCCTAAAAAATGGAGAGCGGCNTCCACAGAATTTGTGCCTTGTGCAACAAGATTTGTATANGTACCTTTGAGTCCCCTTCCACTTCAATCTTCTTATGGTAAGTGTTGTGCCCATATAAGAGCATGTTTTAAGGCCAAAACTACTTCTGCTTGTAAAACGGAGGTGTATCCAAGGTGCAGTTAGTTTTTTATATTTTGTTTTGCCATCTCAACAAGCCTCATTTTGTATATATATTTTAATAATCTGAATTTTTGACGGGTGGTGCTGTTGTTGACNTCTAAATATTTTCGGCCATGTGATCAGTTATTTCAGAATAAAACAATCGAGCTTGCTAAGTGGATTTGGTGACAAAGACGTCCTTCTTTAATGGTGTGTGCATGGCGTGCCAGTACCACAGTCACAAGTGGTCATGTGTAAAAATGGGTCATGGATGTGCTGATATCTTGACTTCTTTTCAAGTGACCGTGGTGGAGATAGGAACATATTCTCAGTCGTAAGGTTAGGCCTTAACCACAAGGCCCTTAGAATGAGCATGTGGTTAGATATAGTCTCACGAAGCTTGATAACTTGGTGGTGGCACTAGGCTCGGTAGCTCTGTGGTTTTAAATGGCTTAAGAAATGCGGGTATCTCAAGNAATCTGGATGAATTAGGTGGTGCTTAAGAATTGACTTTGTAACCGACAAACAAAGAAAATCTTGTTGATATATGAAATGAATGATTGAAATGGGGATTGCCCAAGAACTCAGAATGGTTTCTGAGTCCCCTTTAATGAGAGTTACACTATTTTCTAAGGAAAAACATTAAAATATGTGAACTACATGATAAAAGATAAAAGGGTACATTTGAGCAGCTGTTGGGTTTGATTTTTTTGACTCGTTGTTGTACAAATAGCAACCTAAAAATTAAGCAATTATATGCGCGTTTTAACTCGCAAGTACACAAGATCAGACAAATAGTATAGAAAGAAAATATGATATCATTCCCACGAGGATTGGATTAATATGTGTTTAAAATTAATTTCCTAGAACTACAAACTAAATGGCACAAACTAAGAATGCAAAAGTGAAAAAAAAACCCTGTTCACCCGTTTGATGTTTATTCCTGTGATGGAAGGGTAAAGTTTCTCATTGCCTTGAAAACCATTGATTGGTCAACAAGTCAACTTTCTTTAGTGTGCAGGCGTGCCATTGCTAGCAATAAAAATCCTAGCAGACTTTCTTAAAAATAGGTAACTTGCGCCTCAAGTTACTAATTTCTAAACAAGCGAATGTGAATTTGGGTGAGGAATATCTCCCAAGTAAGTTCTTTTCTTGCCCCAGACTGGTGAGGACTTCATAATTTTTCACAGTACAATATTGGTAGTTNTGGCCAGAATAAATGATGAGAAAATGAGCTGTTTTTAGGTAGAACTGTCTTTTATAAAACNCAAAAGGGAAAAACCAACTCTAGAAAGATAAAAAGAAGGC
>NW_023010047.1:42153-42651 GCF_902201215.1 Prunus dulcis
TCTGATCCGGGCTAGACTGGATATGCCTGTGCTGGACTGTACTGTAAGCAACTTCAACTGTCAAGTTTCAGCTNTAAATCGATACCAACGTTCGAGTTTGGCAAAGCTTTAATCTACTTCAAGCCCTGGAAGGCTTTTTGAACGGACATAATTGCGGCCTCTTCAGTCTGAAGGGGGCGGAAGTGGCTAGATTNAAGGATAACTGAGCTGGAACTGCACTATNATACCTGTTCTGCTTGATCAAGGCTCTCCATAAATTTGTTGAGGTTTTCATATTTGTAAAAACTCAGGCTCTGCTTGTTTTGGCTTTTGNTGAACCAAATTTGCAATGAGAGAAATCTCGTATTAAATGACTTTTCTCTAAGTCTGAAACTGATTTACAGCTGGCTTCTTTCTTGTGGCTCAATGAGCTTTTGGTTGCTTTGATTTGTTTGAAGTTCTTTGAGATCAAGTGATCATTTTGGTTTTTGTCTTTTGACTGATTTTTGGTTGTTTGAT
>NW_023010047.1:42677-43181 GCF_902201215.1 Prunus dulcis
CCCCCTCTCTTATATTTATAAGAAATGTTTTTTTGGAGTGGGCTTATCACTTTTAATAATGGGTGGCAAAATTTCTTTAAAAGATCTTTCATTTTAAAATGCAAAGAAAAAGAGTTTTTATCAATTCTGGTAGATAAGCCCTCAATGGTCAGTTCTCAAGACAATCACTTCCCTGTTTTTCTTGAAAGAGAACCTAACCCCTCTTTAATTNCAACTATCATCTGTGAGAGCTCAAANTGTGATGGTTAGTTTGATTTTCNAGTTTGAGCAACTCCTTGTTTCCTGCTTATCTTTTTTAGAAAAGATAACCTGCGTATCTTCTGAAAGATGGTGGCTTCTCTGGAGCAGAAATAATATTTTTGATTTATAAAAAGGGTTTTGATCTTTCAGCCCCATAAATTCAAAGAAGTCTCTTGCAAATGACCTGCTTCCATTTAATTCCCAATCAACTCTTTTGCGGATTTTGTTGACTTTCTAAATCGGTTAGTCACGTGGGTTCTGAGA
>NW_023010047.1:43186-63409 GCF_902201215.1 Prunus dulcis
CTTCTCAAAAGATCTTGCTGACTCTGCACTCTGAGTTTTTTGAGATCAGTAGTGAGTCAGAAGCTGGGTCCCATTCAATTTCCATTTTTTTATTTTGATCTGCTTCAGTGGTTGATTGCCATTCGATCTTGTCGTTTCTACATCTTTGCCATTTTGCAAAGGACATGGGCCTTCTGATTTGGTTCTTTGGGCTTTCTTTATTTTTGAATCATGGCCCAGTCCTCCGTTTTTTCCTATTTTGTGGGCCTTTCTCTTTTTTGCGAAAAATGGGCTTGCTTGTGGATCTCTTAAAAAAAACTTATTTCAAAACCCTAAGATTTCTAATAAAAGTTAAGCAATACACAAAGGCACTCGATGTAGACAATGTGTTCAAAAGGATGATTTTAAGATGATTTTGAAAACTGAAAATTTCGGAACAAAATATTAAAAATAGTGTTTGATTAAAAATAGAATTGGATTGAGGTTAAAACAAGAGAAAATTAGTTAGGGATTCGATGTTCACCGCTAATCTTCTTCCTTAAGCAAACGACATGCACAATGCTACAAAACAAATTTTAGATGCTCATGTTTGTCAACCTAAAGGCATGATATCTACTCTTTAAATTATTGATTTCCCTAAGCAACAAGTTAGGCATGGGTATCTACACTAACTCTTTTCATTCTTAGTGTTTAGCATGGTATCTAATAAGTTGCACTTTACGAACGCATAACACAATGGAAATCGACAAACACACAACTCCTAGAACATGGTATCTATTCTAGTTATTCATGATGATTAATTTCAAGAACTTATAACTAGTTCTTTTGTTACTCTCATAGGCACAAGACTCGGTCATCTAAATTTACCTATGTAACAAACTCAATACACAACATGCGTATGGTGATCAAGCATAACATAACGTATGTAAAGAGTAAAATATAATTTGAAATTAATCAATTAAGCATCACAAAAGTAGTTTATAGCAAAGGCATATCGAAATCCTTAAAGAAATATGATTAGTTCTTCAATCGAGCCCTAACTAAAGTACTTAGTTACCCATAACATAGACAACAAGAACATAAAAAACAGAAAATAAAAAGAGGAAGAAGATAGCTCTTTGATGATGTGTTGGTCAGCCAGTGATTGGATGATGCCTTGACATTCTTCCTTGCTTCCTAAGCCTTTCAAATCTTGGAACCTTGAAGGATGGAGGTGGATGGGATGGTGTGGCTGCCCTCTTCTTCTCCTTTCTTTTTTCTACTCAAAAATCAGCTCTCCTTTCGCACAGCAGCCGCCTTTTATTTTATTTTATTTTATTTTTCTCCCAAAAGAAGTTTTGTTGCGCCTTGTATTCTCCACGTTTCTGAAAACATACATATTTTTTATTCAGACGTATAAACCCATGGGAAATAGGAATATTCCTCATTAGCCCAATTGATGTGATTTGGGCCTCAAAACTTAGACTTTAGAAAAGATTGCAGATTCCTGTGCAGCCCAAACTACTTGTACTAAAACCACAATAACTTCCTCTAGAAAAATGATATTTACGAACTGTAAAATTCCCCAGAAAATAGACATCCGTAGCTTTCCAAGCATATGTGGCTCAGTTTCTGGTTCTTCCAGTCAGTACAGTATAATCCGTGAACTTGACTGATCTGCAAAGGCCTTTCAAACTCAACTTTCTCTTTTTAGCTCATTTTTCACCATTCGCTTGTGATTACCCAAAAAAATAATAAAAGAATGTAAAACCTATATAAAAGAGTAAAAGAAAGGTGTAGACATGGAGAAATATCATAGATAAATGTCGAATTTATGAGCACATCAAATTCCCCAAATGATAGCACAACTCAAATGCATAACATGTTCCACGTGTAGTGTGTGATAGCCAACCATCAATATAATTCATCAAAATCAAAATAGGGCACACTCAAACTTATTTCAACTCCTCACAAGGGATGCTCTCATACTTTTCACTCATATTTTCTAGTTTAAAATGTTTCACTCAAGTGATCTCATGAAAACACGCTGCCATATGCTCGCTTGTCCATCAAATCTCCACTATCAATGTCACACAACTTGGATCAAAGAGGTCTTTATTTAGGTCGTAATGGGGCTGAGGGTTAAGGTAAGGAAGAACTGAAAGGTATGAGTCTAAGGAACTGGGGGCAGAGGGAGGTGTCTATGGTGGTGGTCATGGCGGAATGAGGAAGAAAAGAAATGGGAGGGGGCGGCTATATATATCAGTCCCCTTGTATTGAGGGATTTCTCAAATGATTTTATTTGAGGGACACCTTTTAGGGTCCCCTACCAATTTTTTTTTTTCAACAATCCAAACAATCTATTTTTTAAGTCTACATTCATAGATCACCCTTGCAAAAAATTAGACAAATAAGAAACTGTTTCGACATCCAATTGTGTCCTACAAAATCAATTAACACGGTGCTTCAAGAAAGTATTAAAATTTCAATAACTTAATTGGGTGGTCAAATGATATCGGATTCAAGTGATTTTTTTGTAGAGATGACCTTTGAATGATTATTTAAAAAATAGACTCTTTGGATTAGTTAAATGCAATGCAGAGTGAGGCTTATAAGGGTGTCCCTCAATAGAAGCTCTCTGTGTATATATATATATATATATATATAGATTTATTTTAATTTTTAATTATTATAATATTTAATTATATTTGTATCCATGTGGAGGTGAGCTCCACTTGCCACGTCACCTACCCAGTTTGTGGATAATGATCATTATGTATGAAATTACAACCAAAAAAAACCTACCACGTCATCAAAGTTAATAGACGTTTGGATGAAGTTGACGGTAGGGAGCAAAGTGGGTCACCAAACTTTAATCAAAGATGAAAGTGGGTCATTTTGAGTTTGAGGGGGCAAAGTGGGATTTGACCTAAGTTTTGGGGGGCATTAAGCCTAAATACAGATATTTTTTCACATTTTTTCATTCTTTTCCATGATGTTGCATTAATTGAATTGAAGAGTTTGTTGGAGCAAAAGTTATTCAAGTAGCAAATAAACATCTTCAAATTGTCATATAGGTCAATAAACTTGAATTTGTTACTACTATTAGAGATGCTTTTATGCCGATACCAAATATGAATTGGGCCTCCCAAAGAGAGCCCAATAACAAAGCTTCGACACTTAAGGAGGTAGACGATCTCAAAAGGCCAAATACAAGCCCCAAAACCTCTTATCCTCGCCTAAGGATGCCCATAGAAAAAAGAAGGTTGACGAGGCCCGTCAATACCCATGCGGTCGGCCTTAAGGACAATGTGTGGACCAAACTGCCTACAACGCGGTCAGGCCTTAATTGCAATTGAAAAATATAACAATGATTAATTTTTGTGTGAATATGCAGTGTCTTCAATTGGTGTCTTAATGAGAAAAAGAGAAGTAATGGATGATGAATGATGATTTTAGTTTATGGAAAATGCTAGGCATACCTTATTTATATACCACATTTTGTACCACCTCTATAATAGAGTTTTTAGGTTGAATGGTCTGTGAACTTTTACCCAGTTCGCATTTTTGTCCTTCCATTTCCAAAATCGTTCATGTGGTCATTTAACTTCAGTTTCTTTAGACAAATGGTCCCACCGTCAGTACTATAAATTTTTTTCATTAAATTTAGGGGTAAATGGGTCTTTTTAGGTTGGTTTTATTTTCCCCCATTGTGAAATTCGCCTTCCCTCTGAAACAACAAACCTAATGAACCTAAATTGCAATCCCCTTCCTCTTTATAAGCTGGTGTTTCTCATATTGGTTGAGTAAATGTTGAAATCATCAATTTTGGAAGCTTGGAAAGCAGATTAATTCACAGCCACCAAACAATTTACCAATGAGAGGAAGAGGACTACAAGATGAAAGGTGTTTTGTAACTGTTTTGGGTTCATCCATGATTGAACTATGTTGTGACTGCTTTGGATTCTTAGGAAAAAAGATTAAGTGTCTTTTGTACTTTGTTTGAGTAACAAGTTATCATTTTGAAATATTTGCTATTTTGGGATGCCCTCTGTGATTGAAACATGTCTGTCATATTTTGGGGATGTATTAAACATGTCATATGATTTCACTTTTGTAGAAAAGGCTCTATTTGTGAACATTTGAAATTTTAGTGAATGCAAGTTTGATTCATTTGCATATCATTGAAGGTTGCTATACTATTTCATGTGTACATTTCATCTCCTTAAATTTTTAGACATATCGCTTTCTATTATTCCAACTAATCTGCTCTCGAAGTTTCCAAAATTGACGATTTTAACATTTACTCAAATAATATGATAAGCACTAGCTTATAAAGAGGAAAGAGACTGCAATTTAGGGTTCTTTTAGGGTTGTTGTTTCAGAGGGAAGACGAGTTTCACAATGGGGGGAAATAAAACCAACTTGAAAAGACCCATTTACCCCCAAATTTAACGAAAAAATTGTTAGAACTGACAGTGGGACCATTTGTCCAACGAAACTGAAGTTAAAGGACTACAGGAATGATTTTGAAAATTGAGGGACCAAAATGCGAACCGGGTCAAAATTCACGGACCTTTCAACCAAAAAACCCAATGTGGTAAACCTAGCATTACCCTTAGTTCATATATACTAAAGAGAATTGCACATTTGATGACGATTTCTTCATCAACAAGTGAGGGAAATTAAAATTGGGAATAAAATACTTAATGACATGTAAAGGACCCATTAGTGTAGTGGTTTGAAGTAATTGCTCCTCCAGGCAAGCTCCTAGATTCAAGTCCTAGCATCCGTTTTGTGTGTGTGAGTTTAATATATATAAAAAAAAAGAAGATACTTAATGATATTATACTATACCATACCTAAGATGCTTTCAAAACATAAAGTGCACAAGTACAATTGTAATTAATTAATTGCATAGAAAATACAAGAAATTATTTTCAGCACGCAATCAAACAACAATTCTCATAATGTAACATAGAGAATCATTAAGATGACTTGGAAGAAAAAAAAGACAGAAGCATGGCAGTCTTGGAAGTAGATGAGGTTAGAGTATCAGTGCTAGAGGATGCAGCTGCAATACCCATTGCCTTGAGAGCCTGCTCGCTCACGGGCGTGCCTCTTTTGCAATAACTGGCAAAGTTTTCGCAGTTGTTATCAAACAAGTCGTAGTCACCAAACCCCTTCCCATGAACCTTATCTTTGTTGAAAATCTCGGTGGCACGACGTATAGTTTCCTCGTTTGAATAGCAACACTCAGTACTGTAAATTCCTTTATGCTTGGATATGAGTGGAGTCGAGAGACCTCGTATTCGAAGCGAAGCAGGTGGTGGCCTTTTAGGAAGCACTTGATGCAGGTTCTCAGCACTCCCCGTTTCGTGTTTGGGTCATGCCGGCACTTTTCACATGGAGGCTCTCTCGATGAGCTACTACTTATTGGATCATTTGTTGAAGTGAAATGAATCACCAAATCTTTCCCAACATATATACCTGCGTGCATGCATGGCACCATCCACATACCATATTATATAATCTTATAAATACAATTTATATATAATTTTCTGTAAATAACTATCCATTTGATCACTAATGAATAAAAATATGACTTTCAGAAAACACACATATATATATATATATATATATAGTCCCATTATATTAAAGGATTCCTCAAATAACCATTTAGGATCCCCTACGGTTTTTTTTTTCAATGATCCAAACAATTTATTTTTTAAGTCTACATCCATAGATCATCCTTGCAAAAAATTAGACAAATCGAAAGCCGTTTCGACATCCAATTGTGTCCTACAAAATCAATGAACATGTTGCTTTAAGAAAGTACTAAAATTTCAATAACTCAATTGAGTGGTCAAATGATATCGGATTCAAGTGATTTTTCGTAGAGATGATCCTTGAATGATTATCTAAAAAATTGATGGTTTGGATTACTGAAATACAATGCGGAGTGGGCTCTACAAAGATGTCCCTCAAATAAATTTGAGAGATCTCTCAATGGAAGCTTTGTATTAATATATAATTATATATATTGGGAGACGCCATTTAGGGTACCCGGCAATTTTATTTATTTTTATAATATCCAAACCATTTATTTTTTAGGCATTCATAGATCATCCTTACAAAAAATTAGACAAATCGGAAACTCTTTAGACATCTAATTGTGTTCTACAAAATCAATGAATACGGTGCTTCAAGAAAGTATAAAATTTCAATAATTTAATTGAGTGGTCAAATAATATCAGATTCAAATGATTTTTTTTGCAAAGATGATCTTTGAATAAATATTTCCAAAATAAATGGTTTGAATTAATGAAATACAATGCATGGTGGGATCTACAAAAGTATCACTCAAATAAATTTATTTGATGAATCCATCAACCGAAGCTTACTCTATACATATATACTCACCATGGTGGGAGAATGTATGCCCCCTTCTATAAGCATAGATGTGATCTCCCGCGCGGAGCTCCTCCCTTGAAATCATGTTTGAAAGTATTCCCATCTTGCTTTTTGAGACTAATCTAACACCCAACCTAAGTGTGGAAACATGGATTTATATAGCTGTCGAATTGTGTGGTTCGTATTTAGAACGACTTTAAACTTGAAGAAAAGTCTTACTAACCTACGATTAGAAACCGCGTTACACACCGCTCAGACTATAATGAGTGGAAAGTTATAAAGGGTAAGTTATAAGGGGTTCACTTTATAGCCATCAGATCAATCCAAGGGCTGAGGAGAATTGAGATAAACTTTTACAATCGGGTAGGTGAGGAACCCAAACCCGAATTGAATATCCAGCACGTCCGAAAAGAAGAAGAAGAGGGAAGCACGTCCGAAAAAGAAGAAGAAGAGGCAAGTTCGAAGTTTGAACAGAAAAAACTCATCTCTCTAAAACCCAGAGCTCTGAGAAACGGTTGAAGGCAATGGTTAACGACAGTTGAAGGTAACAATTCGCCACTCCGTTCTCCAGACCCTGAAAAAGTATTTATTTTGAGTAGAAGGGGCAAATGTGTGGATTCCGAAACAGTGAAGGGGCGAAGCAGTGGAAGGGGAAGGAGAGAAGCCGTATTTGTTGGAAGTGGTAGGTTCCATTTGTGGAGCAAAGCAACAGAAAGACCCCGCACAGACACCTTGCGATTGTTCAATAACCTGCATTTGGTGAGTAATTTATGGAATTTGAGTTTAGGGTTAGAGTAATGGTTTTCCTCAATTTGTACCATCAATTTTGTTGGATTTGGCATCTCTTCTTTGTGCTTTAGTTGCATGTTAATTTTTGCTTGGGTATATGTTAAAAAAAGAATGAAAATCAAGTCAATAACAAGTGAATAACATGTCAATAATGATATGAATAAGATAATGGTGTTGAATTGGAGGAGGCCCTCAAAACCTTCCACATTTGAAGCAGTGCATAGTGCAGATTATCTCTCTGGAGCTAGAATATTTATATTTTTTGAAATAAATATGATTTCTTTTGTTACTAAATTTGCCTGAGAAACATGAGAACAGATAATAATAAACTCATGAATAGAACTGCAAAGCATTTGATGACAAAATTTAATAATAGTTACGTCATCTCTTGTGAAATAATCTGGAAAAAATAACATTAGAACCAACATGTTCAACTAAGAACACAAATGTAATTCAAACCACCACTTACAGAACTTCACCCAATATCCTCTCCAAATGCTTACTCTTAATGTCATTAGGCCTAAGTTTAGGATCTTTTACCTACATTTCATAATTTTCCACCCCCACCAAAAACAATCAACTAAGTATATTGAATATTCATAAGGAAATGACACATTATTGATACCAAAAATGACGCATTATTGATGCCACAAATGACGAATTTCCCATCCTCACAAAAAATAAACCAAACCCAATAAAATCAATCCAGCAAGTGAACTTACCTCTCAAAATCAATAGGGAGCTCTAAAGTCAGTCAGCTTGAGAGAATGTGGTGGACATTAGAGAAGACTCTTTGGTATTTGAGACTCCATCTCTTCCAAAATCGAGGAACAACTGCTGCTGCGCCGTCTAGCTACAAAAAGAGATATGCTACTTTGCTTTCATCTGGAATCTTGTCAGTTGAATGAAAAAGAGAAGGGGTTTTCACTTGAGCCATAGAATCAAAACAGGGCAATAGCTAGGTAAGAGCCATTCTTTGTAACACCGAGGATACCATAGATCGCAGGCCTCCCAACGAGCTAATGACAATCGAGTGACTATAAGGTTTGGGAGATTTGGATCCTTCTAATTGTGGGTTTGCTTTACATTCAAAAAGAGAGGATTGTGTTCTTCAGTTTTTCACAGAGAGGGAAAGAGGGGAAGATCTTCAACTGAAGTTGGGTTTCTAACGGGTTAGATTTCAACCCGATTCTACATGCACCCTCTTTTAAAAACTCACCATTGGATGAAATCCAACGGCTCTTACATACCCCTCAAAAACACTCCTTATAACTTTTCACTCACTATAAAAGCTCCCCTTACACACCAACCCACAATTTCTCAAGACGGCTAAAAAGACCAAGATGCAAACAGTACCATGTTGGTCCGGTAATTATTTTATTTATTTATTTCTAATTTATGACAAGACATAAGAGTTGACCTTATTTGTTTGATTCCCTTTTAAAAAGTTTTGCTTGAACCAATAATCTTTAAACGCATGCACTTGGCTTGCTATATCTTGGCAGTTTGTTGCACCATTGCAATAAAAATACAATGCCCCCGCAATTCAATTTTTTATTTTGTTTGTTACACTCGGAATATAATTTGAAAAAATTAAATTGCAAGGAAGTTACTATTATATGACAAAAGTGGCACTTTCAAATGCCAATTGTTCCACACTTAATTCTGTTACAGTAGATGGAACGCGTGTTTGAGTTGCCCCATTATGTATGTACACAGGGGCGGCCCTGGGGTGGCGTAAGTGGTGTCATCGCACAGGGTCCCCCGAAAAAAATTTTCTTTATATTATATATTTTAATATTATAGGAAATGTATATATAGTACAGTGTGCTAGACATTTGCACAAGGGCGTGTCTAGTGGAGTTGGCTCTAGCGCTTCTCCATTTAATCTAGAGGAGTATATAAATATCCCCCAAACACTTTCTACTCCGATCATTCTTTTAAAAAATTAAAAAAAAAATTTCTCACCTAAGAAAAGTACTTTTTTAATTCAAAACAAAACCAAAAAAACTTAATAGCTTCTTCTTTTCTTTTAAACTCTGATTTTCTGGTAAGTAATCATCATCATTCATCAATCTCTCTTTGGTTCTTTTTTCAATCCTTTGACAATTTTAGTTATTCTTTCAATTTCAGGAATTTCAACACCAAAAAGAGAAAACCCTAATTCCTATATTCATAAAGAACACTCAAAATCAAATAGTCAAATTCAAATTTCAGGAATTTGTGTGCAACTACTCTTTAATTTGTGATTGCTAATTTTTTTTTTCCTATTAAACACAAATTGCTTATTGGAGGCAGGAAAGGACCTTGTAGGGGCACAATGAGCTTATTTTTGTACCAAACATTTAATTTTATCAAATAGAAACATTTAAATTTTTATGAATTTGATTTCTGATTGTCATTACATATTTATTCATGACTTTTAGTTATAAAAAAATTGTTTATGACATTAAGTTATGCCAAATTTTTGTTTATAGTATTTCGTATTGTGGAAGCCCAAATTTAAGTTCGCACAGGGCCCTCAAAATCTCAGGGACGGCCTACACCACAACTTCCTCCAAATAGCATGTTAAAAATGCTATAATAGGTTACGATAGCATTATACAAAACACCAAAAACTATAACATTAAGTTTCTATTGGCTTTGGTGTCAACACGAATAACAATTAACTATTATGAATTTTTTTCTTCGTTTATATATTGGTTTATATTTATATTTATATTTTTTATAGGTACATTATTCGATATGTAATTTACAGAAATTTTTTTTTTTTTTTGGATTTCCAATTTTAAGGGGCGATGAGAGGGAATGACAACCAAAAGAAATGGGGGTGTTGATATGCTATTAATAAGGAATATTAATTACAATTATGGCAGTTAATGAAATGCTTGAAATAAATTATTAATAAAATATGAAGTTTGGTGGCAACAATTAAAAACATAGGAATACTACGACCTCTTATATCCTACTAGTCATTTAAATTTAAAATTGGATTTTACACATAGATTTATAGAGTGATGAGTATATGTCTAGGAAATAGAAAATGTAGGGATCTATATTGAACAAGCCCAGGGATCTGATTTCCCCACTCCACTTTTCTCCACTTACACTCCCTTTTGCTTTTTAATACTTGTTAATCAATTTTGTTCTTTTTTCTTTCCTATTCTATCCCTACCTAACATTAATTTCTTTTTTACTTCACTTTTATATTATTTCTTTTTCTTTATACTTAATTTTTCAACTTACACTCAATTTTCAGTATTAAAGGGAAAGAAAAAAAAAACTTAATTTCTTACTCGATTAAAGGAAAAAAAATACTGAAAATGGAGTGCAAATTGGAAAATTAAGTATAAAGAAAAATAACTAATATAAAAGTGAAGTAAAAAGAAATTAATGTAGGGTAAAGGTAGAATAGGAAAGAGAAAGAACAAAATTGATTAAAAAGTATTAAAAAGCAAAAGGGAGTGTAAGTGGAGAAAATAGGAGTGGGGAAATCATATCCCTATGATAAATCCTACACAATTTAATTTCTATAAATTACCCCAAAAAATGACAACTGGCAAAATTAAATTACTTTGATGTCCTGTTGAGTGTTTTGAGTTTTTATTTTATTTTAAGGTTTTGGGGTTGGACTTGGTTTAAGAAATCGATAACAATTTTGTAATTTGTAGGAGGCCTTGGTTGTGTTTCTAAAGTCCATTTTATGTAATTTTTTTATTAAAAGTAAAATAAAATATTTGAATCCCTATATTGAGCATAATAGTGAATCTCCCATCATTTAACTTTATAAACAAGAGAGATCAAAAGAGTCACATGCTCCTATGCTAGACGCATGCATATGGCTCGCTATATCTTGGCAGTTTGCACCATTACAATAAAAAGACAATACCCCCGCAATTCAATTTTTTATTTTGTTTGTTACATCTGGAATATAATTTGAAAAAATTAAATTGCAAGGACTACTATTATATGACAAAAGTGGCACTTCCAAATGCCAATTGTTCCACACTTGATTCTGCTACAGTAGATGGAACGCCTGTTTGAGTTGCCCCACTATGTATGCACATCACAACTTCCTCCAAATAGCGTGTTAAAAATACTATAATAGGTTACGATAGCATTATACAAAACACCACAAAACTATAACATTAAGTTTCTATTGACTTTGGCGTCAACATGAATAACAATTAACTACTACGAATTTTTTTCTTCGTTTATATATTGGTTTAATTTTTGGTCGGAATGTTTATATATTGGCTTGTAATTATATTTTGGTTGATTTTGTTTATTTTTTATGTTAATATAATTGTATTTTTTTTAGGTGCAATGCATTTTTTGGCTTATCAATGAATTTGTTTTTCAGCATATTATTATTATTTTTTAATTGACAATCAGTATTTTTATGGGAGATTCACTATTATACCCATTTTACGAGTCCAAATTATAAAAATACCCTACAGGAAATGGACTTTAGAAACACACCCAAAGCCTATTTATAACATAACAAAGAGGCTTCGAACTTTCTATAAATTACAAAATTACCATTGATTTCTTAAAACAAGCCCAACCCCAAAACTTCATAAAAAAAACCAAAACACTCAATAGGGTATCAAAGTAATTTAATAATCAAAATTAAATTCAATAGAGTTAGCTATCATTTTTTGGATTTTTTTTGGGTTTGTTTGTAGAAATTAAATGGTGTAGTGTTTATCTATGTCACTAGTGCTAAGAATGGGTATATAACTAAAGGGAAAGGATCTAGTGAGAACACCTATATGAGATCACCGTTGGATCTAATCTAATGGTTGCGTGAAAAGCAATTGTAAGTGAAGTGTTGTATTAGAACGAGGCCTTCTTCTCTTTCCTCCCTCCAAAACGTCCCCTCCAAAATAGCTGTTCGCTTTGTTCAATTATGGGGCCAATTTTTTTATCAGCTTTGATTAAAGAAGAATACTAACACTGAAGAGAGAGTGCTCCTATTATTCCTGATTCGCTTTGAGGAAGAAAACATAAACGATAACCTCATTTTTCTGGCTTTCTCATTTAAGCGAAACAAAGCAATCTTGGATTTTATATTTTCATCTTTGTGGTTTGGTCTTTCTAGTCGGAACATTTGTCAATCCTTGAGCAACGTCGAAAAACTGGTGACCGTACCGTTGTGTTTCTGTTCTCTAGGTTTTGAAATCCTTGAGCACAATCGAAACAGAGGTTGAGGAAGATGAAAACTTTTTGGGGTTGACGTCCAGATCTGAAATGGCTACATTGTCATATTTGTTGAAATTTCGAAGTTGGAAATCACTTACGAGGTAAGTGATATACTGTATTTGTCAATTTTAGTATTGGGTATCAGCATGAGTTACGTTAGTTTGTATATAGGTTTTTAATGTTTCACTAGACAATCATTTTCATGTCATATGTTAGTTAATATATATATTTTAAAACTCTTTGAAAGCATGCGCCAATGTTGGTATGATGGTTGTGATGTAATATTCAGGGTTAAATTGCAAGAATTGTGAAATGGAGTGTGAAGGACAGGTGATACTAGAAGCAAGTTCGGACTTCAAACCAACATTGGGACTTGAATTTGATTGCTGTGAGGATGTGTTCAATTTCTATAATATGTATGTCGCGAAAGCCGAATTCAACATTCGGTGTTCTACAACGAGGATGTGCACATGGACAAGAAAAGTAACAAGGAAAGAATATGTATGTTGTAAACAAGGTATTCGTTGACAAGCACTGTTAGTCGTAAGAGAAGACATCGAAGTTGTACTCGAACTAGTTGCAAGGCTAAACCTGCAATTTTGAAGGTAAAAGACAAGAATAAGTACATTGTTGTAGGATTCAATGAGGTATACAACCATGACATGACCACAGTTGATAAAGTCCATCTATTGAGATCTCACCATAACTTAACAGAGTCTACAAAGATCCATAGTACACATATGAGCAAAGTTAATATCCATGTACATAAATAGGTAAGCCTTCTTGAAGTGCAAGTAGGGGGATTGAAAAATGTTGGGTTTTTTAAGAGAGATGTCTATAATTATGCAAGGGACATGCGGGGGAGGTGATTGGGCATGATGTAGAGCTACTGAAGGAGCATTTTTTGGCTGAGCAAGAAAAAAATGAATCATTTTATTTCAAAATGGAGGTAGATTCGAAAGGAAGGATGGGTAATGTTTTCTGGGCAAATGCAAGGTCAAGACAAGCTTATGGGTTTTTTTAGGATGTGTGATAATTGATACGTCGTTCAACACGAACCACTATGGGATATTCTTTGCACCTTTGTTAGGCGTTAATAACCATCGGCATACATTGTTGTTTGGTTGTGCATTACTAACTAGTGAAACCATGGATTCATTTGTATGGTTGTTCGAGGAATTCAAGAAAGCCATGCCAGGTGAGCCACCCAAAATTATCACTACTGATCAAAAGGCAGCCATGTCTTAGGCAATTGCTGTAACTCTCTCGAAAGCATTCAATAAATATTGCATATGGCATATCTTGAATAAGTTTACGGAGAAACCCGGCATTGGAGAATGTTTTTCAGAAATGTGCAAAATGCATATGGGGTATGAACACGAAAGAAGAATTTGATGCGAAATAGGACGAAATCATCACAAGCAATGGGCTGAAAGACCATCCGTGGCTAAGCTCAATTCATGCTTTGCAGAGAATTGGCTTCCATCATATGTAAAACATGTGTTTTCGGTTGGGATGTCAAGTAGTCAACAGGCTGAAAGCTGTCATTCGTTTTTCAAACAATATATTAACCTAAAAAACACATATATGAATTCGTTCAACATTTTGAAAGAGCTCTTGGTTCACAGAGGCATAAGGAGTTAATGGTTGATCATATTGATAACAATGAAAAACCTCCACTGCCATTTCGAACACCAATGCAACATCAAATGGCACGCATTTACACTCGAACAAGTCTTGAAATGTTTGAGAGAGAAGACTTTAGAAGCCTTTTATGCTTGTTCGAACTTGTAGAGCAAGATGAAACCCATTGCAAGTGAGCGGGTAAATCCGAGGGTGACACAGATGAAGGAGCTTGTGCATAATAAAGATGTCGATAAGCGAAAAAATCTAGGTCTATACAAGTGTATGGTCAACAACGTAGGACTTTGACTAGATCAAAGTTAGAGTTTCTACCCAGTCAGGTGGAAACCTCAGGTACTTCTTTCCCTTGTTGGAATTGTTATGCACAGGAGAATTGAACTAATCATCCAAGAGGCATGAGTGTGGTATCGGTCAAGCCCTCTTTGATTGCAACGTTAGAACAAAGTTAGGGTTGATGAGAGAGTATTTGGGCAGTGTCTGAGTGAAAATATTTATTCGGGCCATGCCCTAATCATTAAAATAAAAAATAATAAAAAAATAAAAATAAAAAAGCGATCTTTAGCCATGCCCTAGCATGATTGGAGGTACTGATCACAAAGGGCCAACCAATGAATGACACTTGGCAAGGGTTATGAATGTTTTTAATGTAAGACACAACCATTTGTTAACATATGGCATTGGTGATCTAATTAGTCTGAGTGTATGATCTTCACCTGGACGGTTCGTAGAGGAGCACATGCCAACATGAATAGTTATTTGCACGACACCTATTAAGATTTTTCCGATTTTCACAAAACCCCTAAGGTTTCAGATATTACACTAGTACCTCATGAGGTTTCAAATTGTATTCAAAAAATTATTTTCGTTAATTTTTGTCCAAAATTGCTGATGTCTTCACAAAATTACTTCGAATGATAAAAATAACCTCAAAGATTAGAGGGTGTATGGGTCATCTAATCTTTAAAGTTAACTTTGTCATTTGGAGAAATCTTTTAATGATATAAGTAATTTTTGAACGGAAAATTAACAAGAAGGATCTTATAAAAACAATTTAAATATTAGAAAGTGTTAATGTAATTTCTCAAACCTTAAAGAGTTTTAGAGCAACTCCACCCATTTGTCCTTTGCCCTTTGCAAAAAGCAATGTGTGTTTCCACTCGTTGCCATGGCAAAGGACAATATTTTCGGATAAGATTTTTGGGTTCGTATGTGTCAATATTGATTATAAAATTCATATCTCATAATCGGATAAAATTTTCGAATAAGATTTTCGGTTTCAAATTTTAGATAAATTTAAAAATTCAAAATTCAGATAAACTTCAAAATTAAAAATTCAGATAAATTTCAAATTTCAAATTTCAGATAAGATTTTCACCCTCTAAAATCGCACCACGTGTCATCTCTATCCGCTTAAATTTTTCTATAAAAGTAGAGGCTCAGCTCATACCTCTAACACTAGATCTTCTCTATACTTTCATTTATCAGATTTTAGAATTCATACTCCATTCTCAATGTCAGACATGAGCAGATGCTTGGAGAGGCAAGAGCGAGAAACTAAAGAAAGAAGGCGTAGACGAGCTAAAGGCAAAAGTGTGCAACTAGAACTAGATCAACAAGTTGTCATAGCAGTGGCTTTGCTTGATAAAGAAAACGAAGGCCGCCGCTGTGGTTCACAACTCGGTCGTGGCCCGAATGTGGACATACATAGGTATTCTCGGGTAAGAATCTTCTGGAAGATTATTTTATCCCAACTTCTCTGTACTTCGATGTTGATTTTCGAAGGTGATATAGAATGCAACCCCATTTGTTCAATAAAGCCATGCATGATATTTGCAATTATGATGAATACTTTGTTCAAAAGTGTGCTGCTGTTGGGGCATTGGGACTTCTTCCCGAGCAAAACCTTACAGCTGTTATACGAATGTTGGCGTATGGTTCATCTGCTGATCAGGCGAATGAGATTGCCTGGATGGGGAAGTCCACTACTTTGGAGAGCTTGGTAAGATTTTGTGATGCAGTCGAAACTCTATACACCAGGGACTACCTAGGCAAACCTATGTCCAGGGACCTCCACGGCTTCTATAAAAAGCTGAAGGTCGAGGAATTTCAGGAATGATTGGAAGCATCAACTGCACGCACTAGCAATGGAAGAATTGCCCAACTGCTTGACAAAGAGATTATGGAAATAGGAAAGGGCAAATGACTACTTTGGACCCAACACTCACTCAACAAAACATCTTCCATGATGCTCCATGGCCCTCCAGTTTCGATAGAAGAAGCCATAAGATGATAAATAAAAATAAAATTTGAAAGTGAATAAAATGTTGAGTAGAAAGTGAGTAATAGGTGAAGGAGAAGAAAATGTATGAGGATTTGCTGTTAAAAGTGAAGAGTATTGGTTGGTATTTATAGAAAAAAAAATTATTAATTTTTGGGTACTTTTTAAATATATATATATTTTCATAATTTTATTGCAAAAAAATTGACTGTCGTTGGATTGGAGGAGAAAAATAGATCGGAGCGCCTAGAGGCCGCCACATGGCTTCTAGCCGTTGGCGAAAAGCAGGCGTGCGCGTTCAAATTCTTTTTACTGTTGGCGCGTGCGTAAAAAATAATTTGAATTGGAGGGCTGACGCAACCTTGGTGTCAGCAATGACATCACCCCATAACTCGGGCTCGCCTTGCCTTTGGGCTAGTTCGGTTTCGTGGGACCCATAAGCCATCCCCCCCCCCCCCCCCCGGCGATCCTGGACAGCTGGAAATGCTTTTATAAAAATAGGAAAGACCTAGTATGGTGCCAATGTAAATAACTCTTATTAAACAAGAGCCTCTGAGCCAATGCAATCAAACATGGGAGCTTCTATAGTGAGTGGAAAGTTATAAGGGGTGTTTTTGAGGGGTATGTACAAGCCGTTGGATTTCATCTAACGGTGAGTTTTTAAAAGAGGGTGCATGTAGAACTGGGTTGAAATTTGACCCGTTGGAAACCCAACTTCAGTTGAAGATCTTTCCCTCTTTCCCTCTCTGTGAAAAACTCAAGAACACAATCCTCTCTTTTTGAATGTAATGCAAACCCACAATTAGAAGGATCCAAAGCTCCCAAACCCTATAGTCGCTCCATTGTCATCAGCTCCATGGGAAGCCCGCGATCTATGGTATCCTGAGTATGACGATTAATGGCTCTTACCTAGCTGTTGCCCTGTTTTGATTCTATGGCTCAAGTGAAAACCCCTTCTCTTTTTCATTCAGCAGACAAGATTCCAGATGAAAGCAAAGTAGCATATCTCTTTCTGTAGCTAGACGCCGCAGCAGCAGTTTGTTCCTCGATTTTGGTAGAAATGGAGTCTCCAATACCAAAGAGTCTTCTCTAATGTCCACCACATTCTCTCAAGCTTACTGACTTCGGAGCTTCCGATTGATTTTGAGAGGTAAGTTCACTCTTGCTGGATTGATTTAATTGGGTTTGGTTTGTTTTTTGTGAGGGTGGGAAATTCGTCATTTGTGGAATCAATAATGCGTCATTGTGGAATCAATAATGCGTCATTTCCTTATGAATATTCAGTATACTTAGTTGATTGTTTTTGGTGGGGTGCGAAATTATGAAATGTAGGTAAAAGATCCTAAACTTAGGTTTAATGACATTAGGAGTAAGCATTTGGAGAGGATATTGGGTGAAGTTATGTGATTGCTGGTTTGAATTGCATTTGTGTTCTTAGTTGAACATGTTGGTTCTAATGTTATTTTTTCCAGATTATTTCACAAGAGATAACGTAACTATTATTAAATTTTGCTTGCGTTTTGTGTAATCGGAATCCAACAAGTTAGGCTATGCATGTTTTGTGTCAATTTGGGCAATGTTTTGTGTAAGTGGAATGCATTGATATGTTGTGATGCAGTAATGATTGATTAATGAATTAATATTTGCTATGCAGTAATATAGAAGTTGATCAATAATATACGCAGATAAAATGTCTGGGGGCTCAGAGAGTGATGACTGTGTAACAGCTAATGGGAGGGTTTATATTCCTGAAGTAAGAAATGAGGAAACACCAGCAGTTGGGATGAAGTTCGACTCGCTTGACCTCGTTTACAATTTCTATAATAGATATGCATTCTTGGCTGGCTTTGGTATTCGACTTTATTCCAGCTTTTGGGGGAAAAATAAGAAAGAGATTTTGAGGAAAGAATTTGTATGTTGCAAACAAGGTGCATACAGGAGGGATGAAACTCGGGAGAGAAAAAGACAATGGGGAATAAGTAGATGCAATTGCAAAGCTAAGATTGTGGTTGTGAAGACAAATGGGAGCAAGAAGTATACCATCTCTCTTTTTGCAGAGGGACACAATCATAAGATGACACCCTCATAAAGAATGCATTTATTGAGATCACACCGTCATATTTCAGATTCTACAAAAGTACTCACAAAACAGTTGGGTTCAGTTAATATTCCCATTCATCAGAAGGTAAGTATTTTCGAGGTGCAATCCGGAGGAATGGATAAAATCGGTTTTATCAAAAAAGATATCTACAATCTTGAATGTAGTGTGAATGGGAAGCTGAGGAACCACGATGTTGAACTAGTGACCGAGTATTTTATGGCTGAACAGAAAAAAAAAATGAGGCTTTTTATTTCAAGATTGAGGGAGATGGCCATGACAGGTTTAGTCGATGTTTTTGGGCAGATGCAACTTCTAGACGGGCGTATGGGTTTTATGGAGATGTTGTTGTATTCGATACCACATTCAACACGAATCGATATGACTTGACATTTGCACCAATGTTGGGAGTTAATAACCATGGTCAGACAATTGTCTTAGCATGCGCATTTTTGAGCAAGGAAACGACTGAGTCGTTTATTTGGATGTTTGAGGAGTTTAAGAAAGCCATGCCAGGTGGCGAACCTAAAACGATCATTACAGATCAAGATGCGGCAATGACCAGAGCGATTTCAATAGCCTTCCCGACTACATTTCATCGACTTTGCATATGGCACATCACATCAAAGTTCTCTGTTAAGTTACCACATTCTGCTTATAAGGAGTATTGGCGTGAATTTCAGAAAGTCATATGGGATACTGACAATAAGGATGAGTTTGATGCAAAATGGAATATTGTGGTTACAAAGGCTGGTTTGATTGACCATCCATTGCTAAGTTCAATGTTTGATTTAAAGGAATCTTGGGTTCCAGCCAACGCACGACAATTTTTTGCCGCTGGAATGTCAAGTAGGGGTGGGCATTTGAACCGCAAAACCGCAAAACCGAACCAAACCAATCCGGAAAAAACCGAAAAAAACCGTGTTGACCAAAAAAGTCAAAAACCGAGAAAAATCCAAACCGAACCGGTTCAGACCGATTTCGATTCCGGTTTTCCATCCTAAGGAACCGGTCCAATCCGAACCGGTCCAATAGAATTAATTTATATATTTTTTAAATATTATATATGTTTTTTTAATGTGTTTATGTTTTTTTTATGTAGATATTATGAGTTCATCCACACCTAGCACCATAGCTCCAACTACTTTTCAATGTTAGGAGGAATTTAATTTGGGTTGTAATGTATATTTGGTTGAATTTGGGTTGTATTTGGCTAGTAATTTATTTTGGAACTTATTTTGTTGAAGTTTGATTTAATTTGGGTTGTAATTTATATGTTGAAGTTGGATTGAATTTGGATTGTATTTTTGTTGAAGTTGGATTCATTTTGATGATGTTGAAGTTGGATTGAATTTTTGTTGAAATTGGATTCATTTGAATTTGGATTGTATTTTTGTTGAAGTTGGATTCATTTTGATGATGTTGAAGTTGGATTGAATTTTTGTTGAAATTGGATTCACTTGAATTTGGATTGTATTTTTGTTGAAGTTGGATTCATTTTGATGATGTTGAAGTTGGATTGAATTTGGATTGAATTTTTGTTTAAGTTGGATTCATTTGAATTTGGATTGTATTTTTGTTGAAGTTGGATTCATTTTGATGTGTTGAAAGCTTGATGGAACCTCAAATTTGGGGTATGTTAGTATATAAATACATTTTGGGCAGATTTGTTAAAATTTAAATTAAAAAAAAAAAAAAAAAAAAACCGGAACCGCAGGAATCGAACCGGAACCGGATAGGTCCGGTTTAGTTCGGATTTCTGTATGTATGTTGAGCAGAACCGGTCCAAACCGAACCGGTCTGCACTATCGGATCAGGTTCCATTTTTTCCCCGAAA
>NW_023010047.1:67177-70472 GCF_902201215.1 Prunus dulcis
GTGAGCTACTGTCAGAGACTCTAAAAAGTTTGCTGGTGAAGTTGAAGTTGTTGAAGGATGGACCAAGTAATAACGAAGTTGGAGGTCCAGCTCTCAAACACAATATATGAAAGACCCTAAGAGAGTGAGGTGCAAAGGAAGGTCGAAACGAATAACGGGAGCAAAGGAAAAGGCAATGAAGCGAGGGATTAGACACTGTCGGGAGTGTGGACACATTGGTCATGATAGAAGACAATGCCCAAGAAATTTGAACACACCGTAAGATGCTAACACTATTTATAATAACATCTAAAATTTGAATAGGTAAATTTTTTATGTGCTTGTGTTTGATGTTTATGCAGGACATCACCGTCGAACAATGACGAATCAACTCCAATACATCGTAGTGACCCATTATTCGACGAATTTGACAGGATGCACGGACCAACTGAATGATTTATGTTTCTATTAGACGAAATCTGGTTGTTATGAAGATTAATGATCAGGTGAAGTTTTATAGATTCAGTTTTTGAATATTATTGTGTTTTTGTTCATGTCCACCGATGAGCTCTTACTATGTCCACTGGTAATTGAAATGAAAATTTGCTTGGTTTCATTCTTGCATGAAATTTGGACACATGTTAATTTTACGTCTTCTCCCTATTTAGAAATTTTCATAGACATTTGATAAAGTATCAAATTTTGAGTTATGTGAAGAAGCAATGACTTTTACCATGTAAAATGGGTAGTTTATGGTGAATTATGTTTTAACAGAGATTCATTGATTATATCACAGGCTAATGCAGCATTTCCAGCAGCCAGCTGTTGTTTCCATTACCAGTAATGATTTCCAGCAATACCCACTTTTTCCGAATGTTATGTTCTAGTGTTTTACTGGTTATTAAGATCTGAGCTCGACTGGTTATTAGGGGCACGATTTTGTAAACATTTGTAACTGAAGGATACTTGAAGCACTTTGTTGGAACAGAGTGATTAGAAAGAAGCGTGTAAAAAAGTACATTGCAGCTAATCACATTTCGAACGGTTGGAGAATATTAAAGGGTACACTAACATTTGAACTACTCATAATTCCACACACAAAAGAAAATTTGATTGCAAAACATATTATGTGCTCCCCCTTAGCAATACCACGATCTCCCCAACCAAC
This sequence comes from Prunus dulcis, assembly GCF_902201215.1. Taxonomy (NCBI): domain Eukaryota; kingdom Viridiplantae; phylum Streptophyta; class Magnoliopsida; order Rosales; family Rosaceae; genus Prunus; species Prunus dulcis. Next base: position 68,325 of record NW_023010047.1, read on the forward strand.
TGAACAACGGTAGCCACAATCACTCGGTCGTATTGGTCAGCTTCTTCTTAGCAGGTCTCACATGCTTATGGTCACTCATGTCCCTAGTGATATAGACGAAATAAATATTCAGCAATATTTGGAATTTTATTATATATAAATAAACCATAAACCATTCACTNGTGAATGGACATGATAATGAGACTTTACTGATTCCCAACTTGCTGTGATATTGACTGCTTATTGAATAATATTTCGATATTTGCAAAATATAATGTTAGACAGAAGGAACACATGATGACTTGCAATACATAGTCCCAATAATTATATATGAAGCAAATGAAACTGATATTTGTGTTATTTTAAATTAGATAATGACATTAAGGGAATATACTTCTAATTTGTGCAATACCACGATCACCCTCAACCAACTGAACAGCGGTAGCCGCAATCACTTAGTCGTATCGGTCGGCTTCTTCCGAGCAGCTTTGACGTGCTTATGCTCATTCATGTCACCACCATCGTCTAGTATCTCTCTCACAGCATCAGGGGACACATAGTCCCAATTATAACTTGTATGAGTAGTTGCCGCAAATGCTCGGAATTTTTCGAATCCTTCGTTGAATGCCAACTCCAGTTCACTATGGTGCTCTTCGCATCGCATATGGTTCATCAAACAACCTTTAATTTCATCATTCATTACTGTATCCAACTCCTCAGCTTTCAACTTCCTTTTATGACTCAGCTTCAAGTACTTGTTCTTTTGGGAGAACGCTTTGTTCACTCTAATGTTAAGATCATCCAAAATTGCCTCGTCTTCAACACATTTCTCGTGCCATGAATTGATCGGTCTGGAATTATAATCCAGCTTGGCACTGACTGCATGTATTGCCTCTAATGGATCATCGGAGTCCCCCTCACTCCCAAATGATGTTGAAAAAGGAAGGGGTCGGTGAGTACAATGTGGAAATAGAACCTGCGACTCCAATTTGTCATCTTCGATTGTGTTGTTGGCGCCTAAAGAGGTTGACATGCTTGAATAATCCTCTTTGTTTTGGGAGGATGAGGATTGCATATGCAATTTCGTTTGAGAAAGGGAACATAGGTTTATAGACCAACATACCAAAGCTTGTGTGTAGTCAACATATGTACTTTTTTTCAATTTTTAAAAAAAGAGGTGTCAGGTTTTGCTTTTCAAGCATGTCAACCTCACACTCTCCTTACACCACCGATAGTGGTTGAAAGAAACTCAATGGAAGTGACATCTAGTTAGTGAACTCAACCAAACTAGTTAGGATTAAACTTAGATTGTATCAGACCAAAAATTAATTTATACATTGTCAACCAAATATTTTTTGGCGGGAACCCTTTTATTGGTATTACTATCACCCATTTCATAGAAATTCTCCCTCCACAAAAAACTCACTCCTCCACCGAATCTGTCTCCATCTACTGAAACTCTCTCCTCCATACAAACTCATTCCCCCCATAGAATGGATTTACTAACCAAGTTTGATGTGAGCATAATAAACACCCCTCCAAACAAAGACCGCCTTCGAAATGCAAGTGAGTCACCAGACAAGCAATGTCACATTCCTAGACAGAATGACCATTTTGTTGGAAGTTTTGAGTCTGAAAGAGTTCTTGCTTTTTGGAAGGAGAGGCATCTTCAACTTGGTGATGAAATCCAAAGGGCAAGGGCACGTTTGGAATTTGTTGAAGGCCAAATTGAAGATGACAAAAGGCAGGCCAATCTGGATAGGGTGAAGTTGCAGCGCATGAAGCGTAGACACAAACGACTTCGGAGTGTAGCTGTTCAAAAATACAAGAACTCATCTAATGCAGTGGAGTCAAAGAAGCGTGTGATGCAAGCTGGATTCGACTACTTTCGATCCTATGCAAAACTCGTCGTACCCGGGTTTGATTGGTCATCTATTACCGTTTCCGACGTTAACAAATATACTCAGCAAGGGAAGTAACCATTTTGGTTCTCGTGTTTGAGCAGAGGCAAATCAGTGGAATTGGAATTTTCGTTAAACTCTGCTTCAAACCTATTTTGATGCTTACTACTATGGAAGATTTCAACCTTAATATTTTGATGTCTTTAATTACGATAACACAAGATGCAAAGAGCCCATCTACTTCAGTCATATGTTGCTGCCATGTCCA
>NW_023010048.1:0-70247 GCF_902201215.1 Prunus dulcis
CATGTAGCAGGACATTTCCAAAATTCAGTGCGATCCAACGGTTTGACGACACTGCACCCAAGGATCGCGCGATATGGAAAATCCGTTCGGGGCTCAAACGGACTCCGAATCGAGATCCGTGAAATCCTACGCGCTCGTGACGACACGAGGATCACAAAACTGCACAGAGTCACTTCACCACCCTCGCCTACGTGCCGGCAAACGCGCGGGCAGATTCGGGTGTCCAAAGCGATTTTGAGTTGTCTGAAAAACTCGAAACCAAGACTCCAAACTCCTATCCTAGGTAAAACACCCCATTTGGAGTCACTTTTGTTCTTGGACATATCCCAAAAAGTGACCGGAAACGGCCGATCACGGCGGCCAATGTTTCGGCCGGATTTCAAGTCGAAAATCGAACGTTCTAGAGCTAAAATCGATCGAAACTCATACATCCATCAGCTAGAACACGAAAAATAGCTGAGAAACCATACCTTACTCGATCGATTTGGTGGAGAATTGAGGGAGAACGAGGAGCTCAAAGTTCAAACTGGAAAATCGGCAAAAATGGCATATTCCGGCGAGCTCCGGCCACGGCAAGGGCGGCGACGGGTCAGGAAATGACGGCGGGTGAGTGGTGGTCAGTTTGGTACCAACGGCGGAGATCGGCTCCATCTGTGGCGGCCGGGACGACATCGAGAAGGAGGAGAGGTCGACTGCTCGCGCCGGATCGGGAGGAGAGAGAAGAAGGAAAGGGATAAAAATATGACTTTTTGACCAAATTACCATTTTGCTCTTCGCGGTATTTTGATCGTATTTTCTTCGTTACAACTCCGATTCGGGTCTACTCCGTGTCTTCGGACTCGTTTCGCCGTGCTCTACGCAACAGTGCAAGCGGAATTGCCAAATTCTTTCTCGATCAAAAAGTCAACTTTTTCTCTATTAAATAATGCGAGGGCAAAATTGTCTTTTTGCTAGAAGATATTAATCCTTTTTTTTAGATATTTTGTTTTTTTAGATATTTTGTTTTGGGTTATTACAATCTACCCCCCTTATAAAAATTTCGTCCTCGAAATTTACATCCCTGTCATTCAAAGAGAGGGGAGGACTGCTCCTGTATCTGCAACTCGGGTTACTACACCGCATATATTACTGAAAGCTAAACACTTCCCATTCCAAAATCTGAACTACTTGTTTCCCTCACATTCTATAATCTCATTGGGGCCGATATAGCTAGGATTTGGCTCCCTTGCTTCCTTAAATCTCACTTTGTCTTCCTAAGGCGATAAATGTTGAAGAATACCCTACTGAAGATCTTTCTTCTAGTATCTGCATAACTCCTTATCAATACTGGGTCACTTGAACCTTTCTCTGACTAATCCAATAAGGTTCTTTATTTCCTTCAACACTTTCAGATATCAGTAAACTTTGCTTGCCATTCCATCTTCATACTTGGGTGGTCTATGTTATGTCCCGTATAAGATATCTATTGGAAACATCTCAGTTATATATTCCAATGGCAATTCTTAGATTCGTAATCCGAGGAAGTCTGACAACTATCATTTGAGGCACACTCTCAAAGTGGTAACTTCTCACCCCAATCACTCCGAAATTGCAGGATACCACGTCTCAACAACCCTTCTAAAGTTTGAATCCTTCTCTTAAGCTGATCATCTGTCTGGGGTAAATTGCAGCATTAAACTGTAATCAGGTTCCAAAAGCTTCTTTTAGCTGAGTTCAACCAGAACGTAACTTGGGTTTATTGATCTAAAACCATAGGGCCTGGTATTCCATAAAGTCTCAAGATCTTATCTGTAAAACTCTTTGCCGGTTTGTTCAACTATACTTGGCTCTCACAGGCAGAAATTAAACAAGCTTGCTGAATCAATCCCGAATTTCCTACACTCCATTCTGCTTTCTCTGTGCTCAAGAAGGTTAAACACAAAAATCCGTTGTAAGTTATTCCCGCTTCCTTTCAGAAATCGAAAATGGTTGCAAGAACCTCGATGATTTCTGTTGCTCAGCTATCACTTACTGACAAACTGCACTGTTTCTTTCATCATAAGAAGCCACCTCTATTTTGAAACTCCACTTTCCATATCATATGATTCAACTTTTCTCGTAGGAGTCACTCAAGATCCTGAAAGTATCCTACGAATATTTAAGTTCGTAGCACTGATCTTCCCTGAAAAGTAGCTAACAGTGCTTCCGGATTATCCATATCCTACTCAATTTTGTCCTACCACCACTGATAACTATCTCTCTCGGAGATAAGCTACTGTTCTTGCGAATTTCGTACTTACTTTGTCGTAGATGGTATTCAGCGATGTAGTCTACTCTTTTTGTTAGCTCTGACCATTTTCTCTGCCTCAATTTTATCTCCTCCTGTATACGGACATATGGTAATCCTTTGTAATCTGTAAAGATCGAGCATACTTCCTCATAAAAATACTGTCACTAACTTACTAAACCAAAATTACTGTCACCCGTTCCAAATCATGAATAAAATACTTCGATTTATGCTTCTTCAGTTGTTGAGACGCATAAGCGCTCACTCCATCATACTGTATCAGCGTAAACCTCAATTCTTGTTACAAAACAACAATGTAGTTCACGAAGTTCCCATTAACCTCCTGAAGTACTGAAGGTAAGTAGTGGTTGGCTTGTTCTTGAGTTTAACATAATTCTCTTAACACTTGTCTGACCACGTCACTTTAACGTCTTTCTTTGCCCAATAAATGAGCGGTGTCGCCATGGTAGATAACTTTTCCACGGAGCGACAGTAATAATCGGTTTACTTAGAAACTCTGTATCTCAGTCGCACTAATCGGCCGTATCCAAATTTACTACTGCTTCAATCCTCTGAGGATCAACAAAATATCTTCAGCAGAAATCATGTGTCCCAGGAAACTCACTCTGACAACCCAACATGAACACTTGCTGAGTTTAGCATAAAGTTACTGCCTTTTCAGAATCCACAACCCAACGTTCAACCCCTTCATATGTGCCTTTTGTCTCTTAGAATACACCAAAATGTCATCTAGGCACACAGTCACGAAACGATTTCACTACTGCCCAAACACTCTGTTCAAAGGGGTCCAGAATACAACTGGCACATTCCTTAATTCTCTATATCATGACCAGGAACTCAGAGTGCCCTTACCTCATTCAACACGCTGTTTTAGGTTCATACTCCTTTTTAACTCGTAACTGAAGTTATCCAGACCTCAGATCACTTTTTAGAAAATCCCTTGGCTCCTTTTTGCTTATTATACAATGCCTTACCACGAGACCATGGACATCTATTTCCGTACTGTGATCTTGTCCAACTATCTTGAGTCCATGCATAACCTCATGATGACATCTCCTTCCTTAACTAACACCAGAGTCCTTCAATGAGAAAAACTATACTGAATAAATCTCTTCGCTATCAATTCCTGTAATTGAGTCTTTACCTTCTTCAACTTGCTGGTATCATTCTGTTCTTTACCCAAGAAATAGACTTCATTTCTGGAGCAAGCTCAAGAATAAACCCAATCTCCCAATGAAAAAGTAACTTTGCGATACAGTATCTGGTCAATCGATCTTACCCTAAGATGACATCCAATCATCCATGCCGAAGGGGATCCAATCTATAACTACAGTAGGTAAGGCATATGCTTCCTGCCGAGACATGTTACACCGTTTATCTGTGGCCCTGAAACTTCCACCACGTCCCATCGGCTGACTGCTGCCTCAACTAGCCACACTGATCTGGGCCTACCTGCTGGACCAAACCTCCACATTGTGGTATCTCTTGTAATCTACCTTGCATATTTGTCTCAATGCAGCAGTGATCTCTCTATGTTTAAGGAACAGCAGTAATCCCCTTCTTTTTTTTTTTAAAGATCTAGACTGTCCATAAGAATCTCCTCCAGTAGTACTCCACTGGCAGGGCCCGGAACGGTACCCACTATACCTGGCGCATTAGGGCGACTTCTCCTGTTAAATCCTGACAACAACTATCTTCTACTATTTCTGGCTACACCATCCCCAGAACGATTTCCAATACTACTATCCTGGCTGGTACCTTCCTTGGAACTAAATCCAGACCTCCATACGTGCGGCCATTTTGTGACCTGGAACTGTAATCACCACTGTACTTACCTCTCTTAAATTCTTCCTGATTAGTATTACCTATATCCAAATACTGTGCACAGAGTGCACCCCCTGGTCTGCCCATTATCTGGCTGGGCAAACATCACCATGTCACCAAAGTTGATCAACCACTAATGAATCTCAATGCCTCGGATGAAGGCCTTTAACCTCATCGTAACAAGGTGCTACCTCTTACTTCCATTCTCGGCTAGTAGAAAACAATACGTGAAACCTTTTTCTCGTATTCTGATCCAGTCATTATCCCCTTATCCAGCTGTAAAAGCTCCTGTATCCACACATTCTATAGACTTGTGGATAGTACTCACTCTCCAATGTGGCTTTAAAATACTTGTCACGTACTAGTTAAAGGATCCTGATATCACCTCTTAACCGAGTCCCACCAATACCCTACTATTCTGTGGAGCTACTACGAACTCCCTAATTTGCTCTATTCCTTTCAATTTATTCTTCCTTTACTACTGGGTACCACCCTTATCCAAATTTATAGCCATCAATCCTCTTTGCTTGATCCACCTATCTCACGGACGGATCTCTGACTGACTAAAGCCCGAGCTAACAACTCCAAGGTCTACTGGACATTTGGATCTCCCTGCCTACTAGATACAGTAGATACGGCTCCTGACGAGCCTCTAACAAAAAAAATTACTATACCGGTTCAGAATCCGGTGCACTTCCTGTCCGACCTGGGAATCTCATCCTCTTACGTCGGGATATTTGTCTAATTTCCCTACGGACACCACCACCATTTGGGCCCAACTTGAAAAGAAAACGAGGATGCACAGAGTGCAAGGTCTACAGGAAGTACAACCTATGCTCTGATACCAAATTGACAGGACCCGATCCCAATTCCACTTTGGAATTCGAACCAAGCCCTGTGCGTGTCCGACACCTGGCAACTGTCGGGTAGAAATGCCAATTTTACCCTTCCTGTTACAACTACGAATAAAACTTTCTTTAGACTCCTGCCGAAAATTCGGCAGAGTCTCCCCTGTATTTTGACCAAACCCAAAATCTTTCACCTGTTAAACAAGCAATTAAATTCACCCAACTGCCAGAATATATCCAAACAACCAATCACCAGTTCAGGTTTCTCACTAAAACTAGCTATCAGAGCATTTTCTAAAGTTTACAGAGTTTTTAGGAATTTTCCACAAAATTCTACGTTACTTGGTGGCGCGGAAGCTAGGAATAGCCCGGTGGTGGAATCCAGCGCACGTCTATAGCCTGGGGGCGATTTTGAGTTGTTGGAAAAACTCGAAACCAAGACTCCAAACTCCTATCCTAGGTAAAACACCCCATTTGTAGTCACTTTTGTTCTTGGACATATCCTAAAAAGTGACCGGAAACGGCCGACCACGGCGGCCGAAGTTTCGGCCGGATTTCAAGTCGAAAATCGAACGTTCTAGAGCTAAAATCGATCGAAACCCATACATCCATCAGCTAGAACACGAAAAATAGCTGAGAAACCATACCTTACTCGATCGATTTGGTGGAGAATTGAGGGAGAACGAGGAGCTCAAAGTTCAAACTAGAAAATCGGCAAAAATGGCAGATTCCGGCGAGCTCCGGCCACGGCAAGGGCGGCGACGGGTCAGGAAATGATGGCGGGGGAGTGGTGGTCAGTTTGGTACCAACGGCGGAGATCGGCTCCACCTGTGGCGGCCGGGACGACGTCGACTGCTCGCTCGGGATCGGGAGGAGAGAGAGGAGAGAGAAGGAGGAAAGGGATAAAAATCTGACTTTTTGACCAAATTACCATTTTTCCCTTCACGGTATTTTGATCATATTTTCTTCGTTACAACTCCGATTCGGGTCTACTCCGTGTCTACGGACTCGTTTCGCCGTGCTCTATGCAACGGAGCAAGCGGAATTGCCAAATTCTTTCTCGATCCAAAAGTTAACTTTTTCTCTATTAAATAATGCGAGGGCAAAATTGTCTTTTTGCTAGAAGATATTAATCCTTCTTTTTAGATATTTTGTTACTTTTTAGATATTTTGTTTTGGGTTATTACAGTTACTCTATGGGGTCATAGTGTTAAAGTTCCGATTTTCTTTTTAAGATGAAACAATGCAAAAATAAAAAACTAAAAACACACCAAACTTATTCCATTTAATAAAAACATCATTCAATAAATCAAGCTCATATATGTATTATGTAACCCAAATAACAAAATACCTTGAATATTACAAAAAAGAGGGAACACAATGGGTGTTGAACCATTGACCTTAAAGTCCTTTTCAATTCACAAACCACTGTGGCATATGATATCTTTATATTATTGATGTATAATTTTAATATTTATAGGTGTACCTAACAGAATTAAAAAAATACTTAAAAAAACCCTAACAAAATATTATTTTTATTAAAATTTGTGTCGGCTTCTTCCTACCCCTCTCTCTTTTCTTCTCCCTCTGGTTTTCTTCTCTCTCTCTCTCTCTCTCTCTCTCTCTCTCTCTCTCTTCTTCCTCCCTATTTCTTCTCCCTAGCAGCTTGCATTCTCTTCTCCATGGGGTCATCTCCCATGGCTGCCAAGAGAAACCAAGGACCTCCAAGCCATTTCCAGGGCTGCCACGGGGTCGTCTGATTCGCCATTGCATGTGAGGAATATTGGTCTGCACTAGTCGACTACACAAATGAAACAAAAACTGTCATGATCCGACTCCCTTAGTCTTAGGGAAACAAGAACCGTGAGTAATCTCACATCGCTCAGGGAGGGAAAGGTGAAGTGCCTTATATGTGTGGGCACTTCTCTTCCTAGCAAGAGGCTTTTTGGGCAAGATATCATTAGCTTGAGCCCAAGAATAAAACTGTGAGGGAGGATGCCCAAAACGGACAATATCTTGCTAGGGGAGTCGAGACGTGACAAATAGTATCAGAGCTGGACCCCGACCGGAAATGTGCCAGCGAGGACCCTGGGCCCCAAAGGGGGTGGATTGTAAGACCCGTGTCTTGGGGAAACAAGAACGGTGAGTAATCCCACATCGCTCGGGGAGGGAAAGGTGAAGTGCCTTGTATGTGTGGGCACTTCTCTTCCTAGCAAGAGACCTTTTGGGCAAGATAGTATTAGCTTGAGCCCAAGAACAAAACCCTGAGGGAGGAGGCCCAAACTGGATAATATCTTGCTAGGGGAGTTGGGTCGTGACAAAAACATAACCACCATGGGACTCTCGGTAAAGCTTAAGGAAAATTGAAATTGGTTGAAAAATTCATGATCTTGAAGCCAAACCTCTTCTGTCGCTGCGACAAATGAAGGTATCATCATCAATTTAGCCAAAAAGCTCCAAACTATGTAACAACAAAGCCATGGAATTGAATTGAAATGAATTAGAATAGTATCGGAAGATTTACCCTTCAGATAGGCTACACGCATGATTTTATTACCTAAACATTGTGCTATGCACATGATTTTATTTTTATGATCACAAAAATGATACTTGGTGAAGCATAACGTTTGCATTAATCGTAAATGAGTTAAAATACAATTCATTTCGTGGCCAAGTATGAATACGAATAAATTTTTTTTTGTACAAACGATATTTTACTTTAATTTAATCTAAACTACAAGGAGGGAGATTCGAACTAGGGTGCATAGTGCAGAGCACGTTCACTTTAGCCAACTTGACTAAGTTCATATCTATTCATGTGTGTGAATACACACACACAACAAGCTTGCACTTTTAATTTTCTTACTCAAATATAAGTGTCAATTCCATTGCATCAATCTCTAATATATATATATATATAGACACACACACACACAACAAGCTTGCGCTTTTAATTTTAAGTTGGCCTTCACTCTTCCAACATCTCTTTTAGCTATATGACGTGAGAGAGGTCTTGTATTTTGGTCAATTTGAATCGGAATGCGAAGGAAATGGGGCATAGAAGCAATTGGGCTGGACCCTAAATTTTGGAATTTGACTGACTATTGGGGTTTGTATTTTGGGTGCACCCGAAGTCCAAAAATAGAAAGGCAGCATCTGTAGAAATATGTAACCGACTTTAAAATGGACACAAATCTGAAAATTAATACAAATAAATACGACTTCGTCCAAAAAAATAAAATAAATACAAATAAATACGACACTCAAATACATACTAATACGAACAACAACCAAAAAAAACATGCACGTCCTCTTCGCAAGGTTCCCTTCAACCTTTCTTTCTCATTCGCACACACTTTTTCTCCCTCCCCCCTCCTACCTCCATCTCTATCTCTCTTCTCTCTTCTCCTCCGATCTGAATTTCTTAGTGTACTGCAGCCACTCCCATATGAATACTAAATGGAAGACGTAGATGATGATATGGATGACGAGTTTCCTGGTAGAGAAATGGGCTACTCAGATTCTGATGTTGATGAATATGACTACTTGGTTTGTGACATACCTATATGCTTTATGAGATATATGACATATTCACAGCTTCAGTAGATATTGTTATTTATAATCTTACTTCCCTTTATGATATGGGTCTGTGTTCACATTATTAGAATTTTTTATGGGTGTCGTATGTTTCAAGTTTCTCTGTGGTTAGTTTTGTTAATAAATATGAATAATTCTATGGACCTCATGCAGAATAGCAAAGCAGCTGATACAACTGCTGCTCAAGCAAGAGAAGGAAAAGACATCCAAGGTATTCCTTGGGATAGACTTGGCATTACTAGAGAAAAATACCGGCGAACTAGGTTAGAACAATACAAGAATTATGAAAACATTCCTAATTCCGGAGAAGGGTCAGATAAGGTAAAGATTACTGTTTCCATTTTCTTTTAGACGTTATCAAATTTATTCAGTGATGTGGAAGTGTCAGTTTCGACTACTAAGAGTAACTTGATCGGGATTCTTTTCTCTTTGGCAAAACGGATGGCAAAGATACAAAAGAAGGATCTTTATATTATGAGTTCAGAAGAAATGCTAGAACAGTGAAATCAATCATTCTTCATTTCCAGGTCTGCCTTATTGGCTATTTTCTGCATATTGTGAATCTTTCGATGAATTTTTGTCACGCGACAACAACAGCTATATTCTACCTCATTGATTGATTACTTACTAGGTTAACAGATAAGCCAATCATAACTTTGATAGAGAGTATAAAATGCCTACTGATGAGTAGAATAACATTTAGGATGATGGATTTGTTAATATATACAGACCATTATCTTATATATTTATTCAATCATCAGTGTAATAAGGCTTATAGAAATGCAGAGAGATTGGCTAGATGAAAGAGGAGAGAATTTCAGAGAGAGAGATTGGAGAAGAAACTAGCTAAGATTATTAGTTCAGGTCCAATATGACATGTATATATTGTGCTCTGACAAAACCGTTAGGAATGGAATATTCCTTATTACATCATTCAATCCTAGCCACTCAAATAACTACCCTATGAGATAAAGACAAGTGGCACAAGACTATTACATTCTTTCTGCTGCATACTTGGACTGTGATCCAAAGCTGCCTTTTAAGCTAAGAATAGAAACTTCTTTGTTCTAATTACATTTCGGCAATCACACTTATAAACCAACACTTCCTTCTAAGTGTTGTGCTGAAATGACTCCTACAGCTTTCCTCAGGTATTCAAAACGATCTCTTGCCAAAGGCTTGGTGAAAATGTCAGCAAGTTGCTCTTCAGTTTTGTAATATAGTAGATCAATCTCACCATCTTGAAGTGCATCTCGAATGAAATGAAGCCTTTGATTGATATGTCTGGTTTATGATGATGAACTGGATTCTTCGATATAGCAATAGCTGAAGTATTATCACATAGCAATTTAGTTGGTTCTACTTGCTCTTCCCCAAAGTCTGATAATACAAACCTCAGCCAAATAGCTTGTGTAGTAGCTTCTGCTGCACTCATATACTCAGCCTATGCAGTTGAAAGAGCAACACTGCTTTGCTTGATTGAAGCCCAAGAAAACACACCTGATCCCAAATTAAATGCATAGCCAGATGTGCTTCTCATGTCATCCTCACTTCCACTCCAATCACTATCACAGTAACCTATTAGCACTGCCCCTTTTCCCTTTTCATACGCAATTCCATAATTCATAGTACCTTGAATGTATCTCAGCACCCTCTTTGCTGTTCTCATGTGCTTCTTGGTTGGATTATGCATGAATCTAGCCAAGAGGCTTGCTGCAAACATGATATCTAGTCTGGTTGCAGTCAGGTAGAGCAAGCTCCCTACCATTTGCCTATACAAAGTTTCATCTGCTAGATCACTTCCATCCATTTTTGACAATTTTTCATTCACAGCCAGTGGTGTTGCAACAGACTTGCAATCCTTGAGTCCAAACTTGTCAAGCAAAGTCTTTGCATACTTCTTCTGGTGTAAGAAGATGCAGGTATCAGTTTGTAGAACTCCAAGGCCAAGGAAGTGATGAAGCAATCCTAGGTCAATCATCTCATATTGCCTCATCATCTCATTCTTGAATTCAGCCATCATTTCTTTTGAGCTCCCTGTGTAGATAATATCATCTACATATAGTGACACAATGAGAATACCACTTGTAGACATCTTAGTGTACAATGTAGCTTCACTTGGACTCCTATAAAAACCAGTTTTAGTAAAGTAGGAATTTATCTCTTCATACCAAGCTCTTGGAGCTTGTTTCAAGCCATATAAGGCCTTTTTAAGCCTATACACCTTATCTTCACTTCCTTGTATCACAAAACCAGATGGTTGATCCACATACACTTCTTCTTTTAGCACTCCATTAAGAAATGCCGACTTTACATCCAACTGAAATAGCCTCCAATTTCTCTGTGCAGCTAAAGCCACCAAGGTTCTCACAGTATCAAGTCTTGCCACTGGTGCAAAGGTCTCATTGAAGTCTATTCCAGGCTTCTGAGAATAACCCTTTGCCACCAGCCGTGCCTTGTTCTTCTGCACAGATCCATCCAAGTTCAGTTTTGTCTTATAGACCCATTTAACACCAATAATTGGTTTGTCAGATGGTCTATTCACAAGTTCCCAAGTGTTATTTTTGTTTATCATCAGAATTTCATCTTCCATAGCTTTCTTCCAGGAATCATCCTTTGCTGCTTCTTCAAAACTCTCTGGTTCTATGATGCACATATTGCATTTCTCATAGATTTCTGCAATGCTTTTGTACTTGCTAGGTGTGTGATCAAAATCCTGGGAGCTTGGCATTCTTTCTTGATCACTAGATTCAATAGTAGTGCCAAATATTTCACCTTCTTCACCTTGTACTTCAGGATTACTGCTGTTTTCTTCTTGTCCTTGCTTACTTGCAGTTATTTCAGCAATTGGAATCTTCACACTTCTTTCTTTCTGTGTATTCCAATCCCAACATGCATCTTCATTGAACACAACATCTCTAGACACAATTATCTTTCCAGTTTCAAGACTATAAAGTCTATACCCCTTTTCACAGCTTCCATAGCCTAAGAAAATACACCTCTTGCTTGTCAAATCCAGCTTCTGCCTTTGTTGACTTGGAATATGAGCATAGCACAATGAACCAAACACTTTCAGATGCTTAACTCCAGGCTTTCTTCCACTATAAGCTTCAAATGGTGTTCTCTTATTCAAAGCTTTGGTTGGACACCTATTCAAAATATAAACTGATGTATTAACTGCTTCAGCCCAAAAATCAAGAGGGATCTTCTTCTCTAGTAACAAACACTTTGCCATTTCCACAATAGTTATGTTCTTTCTCTCTGCTACACCATTTTGCTGTGGTGTATATGGAGTTGTTAGCTGCCTTTCTATGCCTATATCTGCACAGAACCTATCAAATTCCACTGAGGTGTATTCTCCTCCTCGATCACTTCTAAGCTTCTTTAATTTATAGCCACTCTGCAATTCCACAGTAGCTTTGAATCTCTTGAATACACTCAGTGTCTCAGACTTTTGTCTTAAGAAATAAACCCAACACATTCTTGTGTTATCATCTATGAAAGTGAGAAAGTATTGATTTCCAGCTTTTGTAGTTGTTTGCATTGGACCACAGATATCACTGTGTACAAGCTCTAGAGGAGTTGATGCTCTAGTAGTAGCTTCCTTTGGAAATGACTCTCTGCACTGTTTGCCTAGAATACAACCCTCACAAACTTCTGTAACAGCTGTAATTTCTGGCAATCCCACAACCATTTCTTGCTCTTGTAGTAATTTCAGACTACTCAGATTTAGATGCCCCAGTCTTCTATGCCATATTGCAGTAGAGTGACAAACACTTTCCTTGTAGGCAAGATGTATTTCAGCCTGCAATTTCATTGGAAAACTTCGATTTCCTCTCATTTTTATCCTTGCAATCAAATTGGAATAAGAACTGTCATTGTAAATCTCCACCTTGTGATCTCCAAACACAAAGTAATAACCATGCTCTATCATCTAGCCCACACTGAGTAAGTTTTCTTTCAAACCAAGTACAAGCATAACTTCTTTGATGTATTTCTTGCCCATTTTGGTTTCAACCACAAGACTGCCCTTACCAGTGACTTCAACAAGCTGTCCAGTTCCCATTTCAACTTTTGCAGTCACATTTCTGTCAATGTCAACAAGTAGATCCTCCCTTCCTGTCATATGATTGCTACATCCCTTGTCCAAGTACCATACCTCATCACCTCCTTTTATACTAGCATCAGTTTTATTGCTAGCATAAAACATAGTTGGAGTAGCATCTACTTGGTTAGCATAATTGACTTGCTGTGTTGGTTTCTTACTGTAACAATCTTTGGCTATGTGCCCAAATTTGTCACAGTTGAAACACTTTGGTTTGCCCTTGAATCGACACTCTCCAAAATGTAATTTGCCACAGTGCTTGCAAGGATTTTTAGCACCATCATTTGTTTTGTTATCCCACTTCTTGCCTTTTGTTTTCCAACTTTTATTTTGCTTAGAATTTTGATCACCAACTTTAACTGATTTGGCATCCACACTGAGACTAGCAAATGCCTTCTCAGTTTTGTTTTCAGAATGTCTGTCCAGCCTTAATTCAAAATTCTTCAATGAGGCTACTACCTCCTGTACTTCAATTACATTCAGATCTCTCGAATGCTCAATAACCGAGCAGATAGAATCATAGGCAGATGGCAAACTAATGAGCAATTTTTGAACAACCCTTTCCCTAGGCAATTCCTCCCCATAACTTCGCATTTGATTTATCAAATCAAACAGTTTAGTAATATAAGCAGTTAATGATTCATCATCTTTCATCCTTGTATATTCAAATTCTCTTCTAAGACTTTGTAATTTAACACTTCTTACCTGCTTATCTCCATGGTATTCTTGCTGCAGAATGTTCCAGGCACCTTTTGATGTCTCCTCATGAGAGATTCGTGGAATATCTCATCTGAAACTGCTCCTTGAATCAATCCCAGAGTCTTAGCATCCTTCATGAGTACCATAGCAAACGTGTCTTTTCCAATACCACTTGATTCTTCTTTTTCCTTTTTCTTAGCATCAGATTCATCTGACTTCTTCAGATCTGTACTATCGCATCCTTCTATCACCAAATTCCACAGTCCATGAGATTTGAAGATGGTCTTCATCTGTATACTCCAGAAATCGTAGTTCTCACCATTGAAAACTGGTGCTCTCAATTCACCACCACTTGACCCAGCCATTTTAGACTCAGATCTCTAAAACTCAAACTCAGCTGCAAACTTCGATTCCTCACAGCTCTAAACGCCTAGTGTTATTTGATCAAACCTGGCTCTGAGGCCATGTTAACATATACAGACCATTATCTTATATATTTATTCAATCATCAGTGTAATAAGGCTTATAGAAATGCAGAGAGATTGGCTAGATGAAAGAGGAGAGAATTTCAGAGAGAGAGATTGGCTAGATGAAAGAGGAGAGAATTTCAGAGAGAGAGATTGGAGAAGAAGCTAGCTAAGATTATTAGCTCAGCTCCAATATGACATGCATATATTGTGCTCTGACAAAACCGTTAGGAATGAAATATTCCTTTTTACATCATTCAATCCTAGCCACTCAAATAACTACCCTATGAGATAACGACAAGTAGCACAAGACTATTACATTCTTTCTGCTGCATACTTAGACTGTGATCCAAAGCTGCCTTTTAAACTAAGAATAGAAACTTCTTTGTTCTAATTACATTTCAGCAATCACACTTATAAACCAACAGGATTGGCATGCAAATCATAACTTTGGTAGAGATTATAAAATGCCTGATGAGTAGAATAGCATTGAAGATGATAGATTGGCATTATGGTATATACCCTAGCATTTTTAACAAACTACAAACCAAAAAGGTTCAGTCTGGGCAATGCACTATAATGTGGTCATGAGGCTCTAAGTATCAAGTGGATGGTAATAAAGGGAATCAATATGCGGTGGACTTAGACAAACACACATTCTCAGGAAGAATCATATGATCTACGGAATCTCATAGCCACAAATATTCTTTTATTTATCAGACATTGGACTTTCAACAAACAATCAAAATCTTCCTAATGCTGCTACTATCTTTCACCTGTGTACTTACATGAGCCACCTTTATGGGTTTAGGAGTTGCATAACTCTCACATACACCACCTTTCACATTTCTGAACACACTAATTTCAACTTCCGTAAGCTGCAGTTAAGCATCTCGAAAGAATAAAAAATAACACAATTTTAAATATTTAGGTCATTCAGGTTGCAGATAACCATACACATGGATTGTTTTCAGAGATAGATGGTAGTGGGCTTCTCTCTTGTTGAACCAGCAATGCCTTCATCAACACATTTACTCGACAGAGAAATAAACATGATATCAGACACCTAAAGACAAGCAAAATTAGGTTCTAGAAATAGCATTTTCAATTCTAAATTATTCAACCTCTAAAGCCCTCATTGTTCCTCTTTCCTCTAGCCTTCTCAAACTTCCTTTTCTTTCGACCGGACATAAGGTTTGGTGTACTTTTGAGGTACACCAGCAGCTGGATCGAAGTGTTTCGCCGTTTCACATGCATTCGTTCTACCTCTGAGGAATCCAGATCCAAAATCAAACCCATAAGGTTTAAAAAAAAAAAATTACTTGCGTTTTGGAGTGGTGGTTTCCTGCGTTTTGGAGTGGTGGTTTCCTCTTTGTGTCCCGGGTCTGTGTATGAGAGATGAGGGAGGTTTCCTTTTCGCATACCAAATGATAACTGCTCTCGAGCCTTAGCATATGCATCAAAAAAGTTGTCTGTTTCAAGCAAAAAATTCGATTCATTCATCAATATGCAACATTCTCACGTTTTCGGGTTTGTCATCCACAAGAACTACTTCATATGCATAATTAGGAATATCGTTAGCAGACTGAATACAATGACTGAATTTGATCTTCAATTTAAAATATTCATACTAGTGGATACCACAAAATCTTATGTTATATTTAACGAAAGTATTAATAAACTCTTAATTGTTAGTGAATATATTATTTTGATGGCATACGCATTCTACGAAAGTAGTTTCAACGATCCAACCATCAAACTTGTTTGTTTATACTTCGAGATCATATAAGCCAAAAAATGGAAAAAATAAACATTCAGAGATCTAGTAACGGGACAAAACTTTTCGATGGTTATAAATGAAAAATCACGATTTAACAGCTATTTTAACTCCGATTTTGATGATTTTTTACAGCTACACTCCTTGCCCCTATATGAATACAATGACTGAATTTGATCTTCAATTTAAAATATTTACACTAGTGGATACCACAAAATTTTATGTTATATTTAACGAAAATATAAATAAACTCTTAATTGTTAGTGAATATATTGTTTTGATAGTATACGCATTCTACGAAACTAGTTTCAATGATCCAACGTCAAACTTGTTTGTTTATAATTCGAGATCATATACGCCAAAAATAAGAAAAAAATAAACATTCAGAGATTAAGTAATGGGACAAAACTTTTCTACGGTTATAAATAAAAAATCACAATTTAACGGTTATTTTAACTCCAATTTTGATGATTTTTTTACAGCTACTACAATAATATATTTTTCTAACAAAAATCCGATCCAAACTAAAATAATAAATTTAAAGCTACTTAATAAATATATATACCGTTTAATTTGGTTTAGGCAACGAAATGTTTTGGATTATGTCATGCAAAGATTTTTAAAAATAATTTTTTTATTTTATTTAGTTTTGTAAAGACTTTGCGCGACGAAACATACTTCCTCGCTCAAGACTTTGTGCAATGAAGTTTATTGTTTCGTCGCGTAAAGTCACTTTGAGAGACGTTGTATTGTCGTCGCGCAAAAGTTTGTTGCACAAAGTGACTTTGCGCGATGAATTGTTTTTCGTCGCACAAAATTTGGTTGCGCAAGACTTTGAGAGACAAAGTTTTGAGTTTCGTCGTGCACAGTGACTTTGAGCGACGAACAGTTTTTCATCGAGCAAAATTTGGTTGCGTGAGGGTTATTTTTTACTAGTGAGCTCTGCAACTTGATCAATGGAGGGAACAAACTGAACACGATGACTGCCAACAGCAACTTTCTAGTGAACAAAATGATAGTCCAATTCTATAACACCCCGACCCTAAATTTATTGCCTATTTAAATTATTTGATTTATTTAAATTTGAAATTTCAATTTTGCCCCGGGGATAGGGTCATTTTAGTCACTTTTTAATTTGGAAGAATTTTAGGGGAAATGAATGGCACCATGACTTAGATCGCATCGAAAAGTCTGTAGGCACGTAGTGGGCTCAAATCGGAGTTGCAACTAAAAAGTTACGATCACATGAAGCTTAGTGGCATAATCTTAAATATTTCGAAGTTGTTTTTTAAAAAATCTGATTCCCTTTCATCTCTCTCTCTCTCTCTCTCTCTCTCTCTCTCTCTTTCTCTTCCTCTCCCCGTGCGAAGCAACCCCCCCAAACAGCACCAATCAAATTTTGCCTCATCGCCGCCACGTCCGGCCACCAAATCCAACGAGACCGGTACCAAAACGTCAAGATCAACTTCCTCTTCCTAGCCCACCCCTTAGCCACCGAGATCCGCCGTCCAGGCCACCGAAATATTGAGAAACTTTCGGTTTGGTGATTGCAGCCATCAATTTCTTGGATGTAGGTATGCTTTTTCATCCTCTCAATGTGTTCTAGCTAATGGTTGGGTTGAATAGGATCGATTTTTGCATTTGTTAACTTGTTTTATCGCTTAAAGTTTGGCCCCTTTTTGGCTACTGATTTCAGCAAGTTCCGGTCACTTTTTGGCATGGTCCAAGAACAAAAGTTGCTCCATTCGTTGTTCTGATCATGTAGGTATAGGTCTTGACCGTCGATTTGGAGATTTTCTGAAATATCAACGAAATTATCGATATTTTGTTCTATGGTAGGAAGTATGTATGTAATATAATAGAGATTGGTTGACCATGTAATAACCATTGAATCTTCAAGTTTTATGAAAGAAATAATTTTTGAGTGTATATATTCATTAATAAAGCATTATAATTGGTTTTCTAGTTAAAATAGTTGTATAGAATCATAGGAAACAAAAAACTAGAATGATATAGCTTGGGAACTTATTAGACGACATATTTAAAGATAATAAAACTATGCTTTTATTAGAAAAACCGTCATTTGTCCGTTTTTAACACAATACTGTCGTCTTCATATACAATCAACTGATGACGGTTTTAACAAAATATCATCGTCTTTTAAACAAAACCGTCATCTTTACTAATAAATAACGACAGTTATTTTATAAATTGTCGGCTTTACCCATAACCAACGACCATTTTTAACAAAAGACCGTCGTCTTTACATTAGAACAAGGACGATTTTAAGAAAAAACAGTCGTCTTTACAAATAAACAACGACGGTGAAAAGCCGACGTAGTTTGATACTCCAAAAGATGACGGTCGATTTAACGATGGTTTTCAAAGCATCATAATGACGGTGGATTACCGTCGTCTATTTCGTTTTTTGTAGTAGTGACGTATATATATGTGTGTGTAGTTAACAAGTACTTTTTAAAAAAAAATTACCCCAAAAAAAGAAAAAGTCTTCATATTGTTAACAAGTACTGAAAAAAAAAATCAAGTCTTTATACCGAACATATTTGTATTTAACTTTCTCAAATTGAAACATTAAAACTTATAAATTTGATTATATGAAGGTAAACTACATTTGTGCAGTATTTTCATGTAAGATTATCTAAAGGTCACAGTTTAGGTTTCGCACAGACCCTTTAAAATCCCAACGCTAACCCTAAAATCAAATTTACTAGATTAGTATTAAAAAATGACTTTTAATACTCAAAATAAAGTCAATTAACTTTGATTTGTTCTGTTAGTTATTTTGTGATTTGCCTCATCATCGTTAATATATTTATCGTAATAAAAAATTTCATAAAAAATACCCCATTCATTAAGTGAATATATATTCAATCAGCCAATAAATGGAATTTAACGATAACGATTCGATGAAATGGACATGCTTCAATATAAATCGTCTATTCATGCATAAAAGGATGAAGTCATTGAACCCTTTACTCACTTTAATGTTATATTTGCACTTTTAAAGTGTACGAAATAAAATGTAACATGTTTTTTTGTTGTTGGAATTGTCTAAGAAAAACATGTTATATTGACGCAGCACAAGCAATGAGGGTTTCAAGCGAAACCTTGAGTAACAAGAAAAACTGGATTCCACCAGAAAATTAAGAGAATCTCTCTTAGATTAATGTTATTAAAAACTGAGTTATCGAAAATATTAGACAAACCTGTCTAAATACACAATTCTCAACAACCCTCAACCCTTCAACTACCAGAGGAGTTATTACATAAAACTGAAAAACTCCAAATTAATTTGGAGTCTTAATAACATAACTCCTAAACTGAAAAAAACAGAAGAAAAAAAAAACAGAATTAATTTGGAATCTTAATAACATAACTCCTAAACTGTCAAAAACAGAATTTATTGGAAAAATAACTACCAAACTTTAACTGCAGTTTTGGAAGGCCAAACGACTTCAGAATGCTAAAATCCATCATATATCACAGCAAAGCTGTGAGTTAGGCTCGTGGCGTCGTTCCCTTTCCGAAATGGTATTTTGTGTCCTAATCGGAGCTTGGACGACAAAACTGCAAATTCCCACTACGTCCTTTTTCTAGCTCAACCGCGATAAAATCTGCCATCTGTTCTACATCATATATGTATGTTAATATTTATTCTAATAGCGCACAGGCACTCCAGAATCATGCAATTGCATATTTGAAATGCAAACACTGAACCCTAAATGCCTGTGTGCAAACAACAATTCCAGGAAATTGGTTATTCATAGCAATGAAAACATGAGTTTCTCAGTTAAAAAACTCATCTTTCTCTTTTGATGCCAACTTCAGTTGAAATTCTCCACTAACAAGCCCAAAAACTCCAATTGGATTCATCATGATTAGAATTCTTGAGTAATAAAATAAATCTCAAATTGAAAAAAAAAAAAAAAAACAAGTAAAAAGAAAATTCAAGAATATCCAAGTCTTTAAACAAAATCAACAACCTGATTGTTCAAAAGTTCATAACTTATTTTGATGCACAAATCGATAACCTCATACATGAAAGAAAACAAATCCTCCATAAAATGAAAATTACATGTCTGATGCTTTGATGTATGGATACTGTGGGAGCATATATTTTCGTCTCAAATCAGGGCACGCCACGTGGAAAAGAAAATTATCTCTTAAATTAATTAATTAAACCAGTTTATCTGGCTGGTTAATAAATTGGGATAAATATCTTAATTAATATGATATTATCTTTATTTAAAGAGATAATATCATTAATTAAGATATTATCCTAATAAAGAGAAGATAATATCATTTAATTCATATATTATCTTCTTAAGAGATAATATATTTCATTCGGATATTATCAAAGCCGACTCGATCCCTACGAAACCCTAGCCCCGAGGCTCCTATAAATAGACGACCTCATTCATCATTCAGACGACTTCAGAAAATTGACGACTTCAAAAAACCTACTCCTTATACCCGAGAAACATACCCGAAGCTCTCTCTCTCTCTCTCTCCACTCTCCATATTTTCTCGACACGGCTCCGACCACCCGGTTTACACCCTACATACAACTCCGTACCCTTTGCCTAGCTATTGTTTTCCTACAAACACTCGAACTAACTAAGGCATCGGAGGGCCTTTGGCCAACACCCCCCGGGTGTGGTCTACTTATTCCAATCTTTTTTACAGGAATCGAGGAAGAGAGAGAAGGAAGATCGAAGGTTGAAGGATCCAGAAGCGAATATTCTCTCGTGAGATTATTTGCACAAACATTTGGTGCTTTCATTGAGAGCTTTTGAGTTATACTCAACACGTGCTCAAGGAATCCGTTCCTCCTATTTTCCAATCCACCGAAGCCTTCCAAACAACCATGGTTGGAAGCAAGCGCACGAGGAGCAAAACCGCACCTATGGCTCAATCTGTGACGGCCCAAAGCTACTCCTCCCACGATCCCACGATCGACATGGCGGCCCCACCACCTCTCGCCGCCATGAACCCTCAGCAGCCACCCCATGTGACTGAAACCACTGTGCCACCTGCCGGACTAGCAGCGAGGACTACCGCACCGGCCTCCGCCGCCGCTATACCATCTCAAGGCCCCGTGGCCGGACCTAGCCACCTTCATAGCACCACCGCCGACTTTGGCCCAATCTTGGAGCAACTTCAACCACTCCCTCCATTGCCTCCACGCTCGACGCATGCTCCCACGTACACATCCAATGAAACCCTAGCCCGTGTGCAATTGGGCTCCACACATTTCTCTCCTCCCGATCCACGAAGTCAAGTAGACCTTAATCTAAGAGTTGACCCGCTAACTCAGAGAATGGACAACCAAAGCAATTTGATGAGGCAGCTCCTCAACCAAATAAACTTGGCTCAAAACCTTTGCCTTGGACAACAGGGCGAAGAGAGAAGGATACACGAACGCGCCGATAGGCAGTTCGACGGGAACCAAGCAGGACGAGCAGGAGTAAACAGACAAGGAAATGCGCAACAAGGAGATCAGCTCGCGGACATGTCGCAAGCATCCGCAAGCCACACTCAGAGTAGACGACGTTTCCAGTCCATATTGAATTTAAGGACCAACGTGCGCAACAGGCTGGGCCCAAGACCTGACATCCACGCTCGCCTAGGCCAGCAGGAAGACGTTCATGAAAGGCTAGCCTCCCAGGAACGTCAACTTGACAGCCATCGAGACGAGGATCGAGAAGAAAGGTGCTCTGCTGCTCGCTCGCAGAGAAACATTCGCGAAAGGATAGGCCCCCAGGGAGGTCAACTTGACAATCATCACAATGAGGACCGTGAAGAAAGGCGCTCTGCTACTTGCTCTCGAAGAACCAATTCTCGTCACCAAACTACTGGAAATCCCTCACAAGCGCAGTCCACCAACACTCCGCCAAGACAGCACAACCGAGAAGGTCGACCCTCGCAAGCTAATGAGGAAGTCAATCAGCATCGTCTAAATCGCGAAGATCATCAACGTGACCGACTAGCCATGCGTGCAGAAGACATTGAGAAACTTGTGAATAACCGACTTCGAGACTTAAAGATTGGCGGAAATGTTGAAGATGCACTACGCATTGAGGTAGATCGAGCAAACTCCTCACCTTTCACAGTCAAAATTGAGCAGGCTGCTCCTCCGAAACGATTCTCAACGCTCTCTTTTACATGCTTCAAAGGCGATTCCTGTAATAACCCAAAACAAAATATCTAAAAAGAAAGAAAATATCTGAAAAAGTAAGGAAAATATCTTTTAGCAAAATGACAATTTTACCCTCGCATTATTTAATAGGGAAAAAGTTGACTTTTTGATCGGGAAAAAATTTGGTAATTCCGATTACGCCGTTGCGCAGATCACGGCGAAACGAGTCCGTAGACACGGAGTAGACCCGAATCGGAGTTGTAACGAAGGAGTTATGGTCAAAAGAGTCTCAGTGGCAGAACCGTAAATATTTTGAAGTTCAGTTTTATAAACCCAGCTTTCTCTCTCGAACCATCTCGACCAGCCGACTTCAGACATCAATTTCTCCCAACTCAGGCCACCGTTTCAGGCAATACCAGTCCCAAACGAACCACCTCACTTCCCTCTATCAGTCCTGCCCCTCCTCAGCCTCCATCCGCCACTGTAGTAGCCGGAAACTGCCACGAAACAGGCCTGGTCCGACAGTTTTTCCGAAAATTTTTGGGAGCTCGTTCTCCTTCGTTTCTCCACCAAATCGATTGAGTAAGGTATGGTTTCTCATCTATTTTTCGTGTTCTAGCTGATGGGTATATGGGCTTCGATCGATTTTAGCTCTAAGGGGTTCGATTTTCGACTTGACGTTTGGCCGAAACTTCGGCCCTTCGAAGCTACTGTTTCTGGTCACTTTTTGGGGGTGGTCCAAGAACAAAAGTGACTCCAAATGGGGTTTTTTACCTAGGGTAGGAGTTTAGAGCCTTGGTTCAACGATTTTTCGGCCACCCAAAATCGCTTTGGACACCCAAAGCTGCCCGCGCGTGCTGGAGCGCGTGGGCTAGGGTAGTGATGTAACTCTGTAAAATTTCGTGACCCTCGTGTCGTCACGAGCACGTGGGAGTTCGCGGATCTCAATTCGGAGTCCGTTTGTGCCCCGAACGGATTTTCCATATCGCGCGATCCGTGGGTGCAGTGTCGTTAAATCGTCGGATCGCGCTGAATTTTGGATATGTCGGTCTACGTGATTTCAGGATCGTGTAGGATTCGACGGATCGCGAATCGGAGTCCCGGATACTCCGGAATCGTGAACCCTGGGGCTACGATTAGGGTTTTAAGCGATAACGCGATTTTGGCCAATCCGACCGTCCGATTCGGACCAAATTCGCAGAACAGGGTTCCCGCTATATGAGAAACCTTCAGGGATCATCAGATTGGCCATCGGACACCGTGGACCCCACGGGTCCCGGGTCGGCCGATCTGACGGCTTATCGCTTAAGCTGAACGTCGAAACTCCCAAAACTGTTCCAAGCATTGAAAAAGGCTAATGTGGGCATAGGAGTAAATTGAATTGAAAAGCACGTATGTTTAGGAGCCGGGGGCAGGGCGACTCGAGTTGACTTGGTGTCATCGAAGAATCTGCCGGCGGGACAGGTTGATCATAGTCCCCTGATTTCGCCAGTTTGCGGCTCGGGTAGCCTGTGTGATGCCCGAGACCTGCCAGGGAATTGACGGTTATGACAGGGGTACAAATAGGTGGTATTTTAAAGGATTTTGAGTTTCTTTTATTTAATTATGATTTTCAGTTATTTTATACCAGCTTTTCTGATTTTCCAGGCAATAATACATTTATATAGTTTGTTCAGTTATGCAAGGCTCGAGTACAGTACTTTTATACAAAATTGATTTCAGTGTTATATACAACCTTGATTTCAGTGCTTTTGAATAAAATTTATTGAGTTTGATTATGATTTATATGGAATGCTTTGAGTTTAGTAAGCTTTAAATGGAAGGTGCGTATTCAGTTTATTTAACAATTTCTATAGAGAGGGTTATTTTGATTATTAAACTGTTTTCAAGAATTCTTATGTTGGTCCACTCACATCTTCAAACTGTTTTCACCCCTAGGCTGTAGACGTACGCGGGATCCACCACCAGGCCACTCATAACCTCAGCACTTCAAGCCAGGTAGAGCTTAGTAGAAAATCCCTGAAACCTTGAAATTTAGAAAATGCTCTGATATCTTGTTGAAACTGAAAAACTGGAGTTGGGATTTTGTTATTTGAATTATTCTGGCAGTTGGTGTGGATTAGTTGAATGTTTAACAGGTGAAAAGTTTTGGGATTGGTCAAAATACAGGGGAGACTCTGCCGAATTTTCGGCAGAAGTCTAAGGAAATTTTAAAGAGAAATTGGAGTACGGAGGGTAAAAAGGTCATTTGTGCCCGACATTTGCCAGGTGTCGGACACGCACAGGACTTGGCTCGAATTCCAAAGTGGAAAATGGGTCGGGTCCTGTCAATTCCGACCCCGAAAGTCATCTGAAGCATTTCAAGAGCCTCATGATCCTCTACAAAGCTGAAGACGCGTTAATGTGCATGGTGTTTGCAATGACTTTGCGAGGAGTAGCTCAAGACCCTGCCATCCGGGTCGATCAACAGCTTCAAGGAGCTTACTTACGTCTTCACTAAAGAATACACTTCTTATCGGACGATCAAGAAGAATCCTGACCATCTGTTCAACCTGCGCAAGAAGCCCGAGGAATCCCTTCGAGATTACATCAAGAGGTTCAAAGAAGAAAAGGCCAACATCGTAGGGTGCGATGACCAAATCGCATCCTTCGCATTCAAGAAAGGTCTTCCAGCAGAATATGACTTATACCGCGAGCTGACTATCACTCCCAGCCAGACTCAGGCAGAGGTCTTCGCGACCGCAGAACGCTACGCACTCTGGGATGACGATCGAATCGCCGCGAAGAAGTCCACCGAGCAGGAAGATCGACCGGCCAAGCGGGCAGAACAAAGAAGCGACAGGCTTGGCAGCAGGGACAAAGACAAAGGCAGGCCACGTCCACAAAGAGAGGCCACGACGAAAGAGAACTACACCAAGTTCTCTATTCCCATACACCAAATTTTGGCCCAAGTGAAGGACAAACCTTGGGTAAAAAGACCTTCACCCTTGAAAGGAGATCCGGACAAAAGGGATACCAGAAAGTATTGTGCCTTCCATGGGACACATGGGCACAATGCAAATATTTGCTTTGCTTGGAAAGCGCATCTTGAAGAACTCGTGAGAGAAGGTCATTGCACAGAGTTCATCGCGAGGCAGGCCATCCAGCAGATAGAAGACCGCGATACCGCCAAGGAGCCACCCCAGAAGGTCATAAGGATTAACACAATCCTAGCCGACTCCGAGGAGTTCGGACTGACCAACAAAGAAAAGAAGAGGAAGATCAAACAGGCTACTATGATCTCCAAAATCTCAACTAGCCTCTCACTGGCAGAAGATGATCCCGTGATCGGCTTCCAAAAAAAAAAGACTTAATCGGCCTTGATCTACCACACAATGACGCCCTTGTCATCAGCATTCAAATCGCTCAGGCCATGGTCGACCGAGTCCATGCAGATGAGGGTAGTGCAGCCAACATCCTACAATTGGCAGTCATCCAACAGATGGGCTTAGAGGCAAAGATCAATAAATCAGCCAAGTCGCTGACTGGTTTCAATGGCTCAACGACGGTTACCGTGGGCACGATAGATCTCGACGTCTACTCTCCACCTGCAATCAGCTCGCAAACGTTCATGGTCATTGATGAAGTATCACTTACAATGGCATTCTAGGCCGACCATGGATCGGCAAGATCAACGCCATCACCTCCGCCACACATCAGAAGATCCGTTACCCAGTTCCTGCGGGCGGTATCAGCCAGATCAACAGCGATCAGACAATGGCGAGGAAATGCTTAGCTGAAGGGCTGAAGAAAGGCAAGCAAACACAGTTCCTCCCTGTGAATCAAGCAGATCTAAGGGCAGTAGAACAAGCAGAGGAAGAAGCAGATCCAGTTTCTTACGGCCGAGCAGACTAGAAAGAAAAGGGAATAGCTACTCCCCAATAGCAATCAAAGAATCAGGACCAAGTCGAGGGAATCCGTTCGGAGGTCTCTCCTGAAGAAGGATGGAAGCCCGAAGAGGACGTCGAGCTAGTACCCCTTTATCCTGACAAGCCAGAGAGAAAAGCGCGGATCGGCTCGCGCCTAAGCCATGAGGAAAAGATAGAGCAAAAATCTTAAGAACTTGGCTATAGCTTTTGGGTACCGACGGAGAGTACCAAGGAATTGGAGCTGATGATTTGCAAAAGGCTGGGCTTCGGTAAGGAGGCTGCATAAACGGCAAGGGTTATTTGAAAATTTTTATTTTTGAGGCCTCCCTCCCCACCTTCCGCACAATCGCTGGTTAGCAAGGATTTTGAAAGGAGGGTTCAGTATCTGTACCTTCGGCATGACTCTGAACCTGGGTTCGATCTTTGTGAAGGTGGCCCTGGGAAAGGGAGCCACGAGCACCCTTTTATCCCCTCGGCAATGATTTCGTGAGCTATCCTCAGAGTCGAGATCCACAGCCTAGATTCTAGCAGTTTGGAGGAGATTTGTCTCAAGCTTTGGACACTTGGGCATTGTAGGCTTCGGCAAGGGCAGTGGCACGATTTTTCAGCTGTAAAGCTTGGGTATATACTTGCAAGGAGTTACAACCCTTGCTGTTCAGTGGCTTCTGCAAGCGGGGTGAGTAGCAAAGGTCTATGCATGGCAAAGAAAGGTGGTGGTTCATTCGGCAAGGTGACCAAGTCCTTCGGTAAGGAGGCTGCATAGTCGGCAACATGGCTGTACAATTGGGAGCAGGCCGTGCATGCGCGCGCCCTTTCGTAGCTTTCCATATAGCCCTGCCGAACAGCAAGGGTTATTTGAAATTTTTTATTTTTGAGGCCTCCCTCCCCGCCTTCCACACAATCGCTGGTTGGCAAGGATTTTGAAAGGAGGATTCAGTATCTGTACCTTCGACATGACTCTGAAGCTGGGTTCGATCTTTGTGAAGGTGGCCTTGGGAAAGGGAGCCACGAGCACCCTTTTATCCCCTCGTCAATGATTTCGTGAGCTATCCTCAAAGTCGAGATCCACAGCCTGGATTCTAGCAGTTTGGAGGAGATTTGTCTCAAGCTTGTTGAATTATAAGTGCTTGAGTTGATTTCAAGATTAAGAGTTCTGTTTTCTGCTTATTTGTATTTCTTTATACTTAGTCCAGGTGTCATAGCTTGATTGGTTAGATAGTGAATGGCTGAGATTGCTTTGATAAAATGCATCCAGCTGGTACTGTGCATAACGATTATATTCTTCTCACACCAAGAGTGTGTTGTTGTACTGAAAAAATGAGCTAATGAGAATGTTCTCTCTGCTACACGTATAGCGGAGCAGTCTTGGATTTCGTCAAGTTTTCTTACATTCTCTTCTTTCTTCTCACAAAATCTCATACACAGATCCTAAAACTCTAACATGGCCTCAGAGCCAGGTTTGATTATCCAAAAGCTGGGCGTTGTTCTGTGAAGAAAATCGATCGAGGTGAGCTCATTCTAAGCTCACGAAGCTGACTGAGCTCGAGCAAGGGTCGAATCTGAAAACATCTTGTTTCAGGTGAATCTGAAATTCGTAATGGCTAGATCAGGAAGTTCAGAGGCTTGAATCCCCATTTTCTCAGGTGAGAACTATGAATTTTGGAGGATTAAGATGGTAACCATATTCAGATCATATGGTTTATGGGGTTTGGTAGAGAAGGGTTTTTTAATCCCAGATTCACAAACGAAGAAGGAATCTGAGGATGGTTCAGAAGAAGAAATTGATGAGAAAACAGCTGCTATTCTCATGAAGGATGCGAAGGCTTTAGGTATCATTCAAAATGCTGTTTCTGATCAGATTTTTCCCAGAATTGCAAATGCTGACTCTGCAAAGATGGCTTGGAATCTGCTATACTCAGAATATCATGGTGGAGAGCATGTTAGATCGGTAAAGCTTCAAAATCTTAGACGTGAATTTGAATACACTAGGATGCGTGATAGTGAAACCTTATCTGAATATCTTACTAGACTAACTGAATTGATTAACCAAATGAAAACATTTGGTGAAGTTCTGTCAAACGAGAGGCAGGTTCAGAAGGTGTTAATTAGTCTAAGTAAGAAGTATGACCCTATATGCATTGTGATTGAAAACACAAAGACACTAGAAACTGTGGATTTGCAGGAAGTAATTGCAATTTTGAAGAGTCAGGAGCAAAGGCTTGAAATGCATAGTGTTGATACAGCTGAGAAGGCATTTGCCTCATTCACTGTGAATGCAAAGGGTCAGAACAAAAACACTTCTCAATCTGGTTCATCTAAGTCACAGAAAAGCTGGAATTCTAAAGGGAAGTCATGGGAGGCAAAAGACAAGTCACAGCAGAATAATTATTCTGCACAGAACCACACTTCAACTCAGTTCTCAAATCAGGAAAACACAAAGCCTCAATGCAAGGTGTGTTCAAAGCATCACTTTGGTGAGTGCAGGTATAAGGGAAAACCAAAATGCTATAACTGTGACAGATTTGGACATCTTGCTAGAGACTGTACAATGAGCAAAAATGTGCAGAAGGCTAATTGTGTAAATCAAATGGAGGTAACAGGAAACCTGTTTTATGCAAATTGCTCAACCACTGAGATCAAAGCCAATGAATGGTATATTGATAGTGGCTGCAGCAATCATATGACAGGAAATTTAGAATTACTGGCTGATGTGAGAACTAATGTAGCTGGGAGAGTACAAATGCCAACTGGTGCACTAGTGAGTGTAGCTGGTATTGGTTCACTGCGTATTGATACAGCAAAGGGCAGGAAATACATCAGAGAAGTAATGTACCTGCCAGGATTGAAAGAAAATCTGCTAAGTGTTGGGCAGATGGATGAACATAGGTACTGTCTGGTGTTTGGAGAAGGAATGTGCAGGGTATTTGATAGCCCATCCATGGATTATCTCATCACAAAGGTGGAAATGAAGAGTAACAGATGCTATCCTGTCTCTTTTCTAGCTGAAAAATAGTTACTAATGAAGACTAGTTTTCTTCAATCCCCATGGATTTGGCACAAGAGACTTGGTCATCTGAATTTTGGAGGATTGAAGCAGCTAAGGGATAAAGAAATGGTACATGGTTTACCACAATTGGAAGAACAAAGTGGTGTGTGTGAAGGGTGCCAATTTGGAAAACAGCACAGAAATGTTTTTCCAAAAGATCAAGCTCAAAGAGCAAGCAAAGTACTAGAGCTAGTACATGTGGATCTCTGTGGTCCCATGAGAAATGAGTCTGTTGCAAGGAACAGATATTTCATGCTGATTATAGATGATTTCACAAGAATGATTTGGGTATACTTCTTGAGAAACAAGTCAGAAGCCTTCTATTGTTTCAAGAAGTTCAAGTCCATGACTGAATTACAAACTGGACACAAGGTGCAGTGCATAAGAAGTGACAGGGGTGGAGAGTTTCTGTCTACTGATTTTTTGGAGTTCTGTGAAGCTAATGGCATTCAAAGGCAGCTTACAATGGCCTATACTCCTCAGCAGAATGGAGTAGTTGAGAGGAAAAATAGAACTGTCATTGAGATGGCAAAATCAATGTTACATGAGAAGGGAATGCCTTATTTCCTATGGACAGAAGCTGTGAATACAGCTGTCTATTTGCTGAACAGATGTCCTACCAAAGCTCTCAACAACATTACTCCATTCGAAGCATATAGTGGAAGGAAGCCTGGAATTGCACATCTGAAAGTGTTTGGTTCTCTGTGTTATGTTCATGTGCCAACTGAATTGAGACACAAGCTGGAACCTAAGAGTACAAAGGGAGTGTTTGTGGGATATGCAACTTGTGAAAAAGGATATAGAGTTTTTGATCCTGTTTCTAACAAGCTTTTACTGTCAAGGGATGTGACATTTGATGAAGAAAATGCTTGGCATTGGACAGACAAAAATGGTTCAGTTATGACAACATACTCAATTGAAAACCAAGTAGACTTGGATTTGAAATCTGACAGTTCTAATGAGAACTCTACTGGTACACCTCAAACTTTGGATATGCAAGAGAGCACTTCATCAACTCCAGGTGATATAAGCAGTGAAGAAAGGAGAACTCAAGCTTATGATCACACCCCTCTAAAATGGAGAAGGCTAGATGATGTTCTAGCTCAGTGTAACTTGTGTATCATGGAACCAGAAAAATATGCTGATGCTGCTCAGGATGAATCTTGGCTTAAGGCTATGGAAGATGAACTGCAGATGATTGAAAAGAATGAAACATGGGAATTGGTAGATAGACCAACTGAAAAACCAGTGATTGGAGTTAAGTGGGTGTACAAGACAAAGCTGAATTTGGATGGCTCTGTGCAAAAGAATAAAGCAAGATTAGTGGCTAAGGGGTATGCTCAGAAGCCTGGACTGGATTATAATGAGACTTATGCACCTGTAGCCAGATTGGACACCATTAGAACACTTATTGCTCTAGCAGCTAAAAAGGGTTGGAAATTGTTCCAGCTTGATGTGAAATCTGCTTTCCTTAATGGTGTGTTGCAAGAGGAAGTTTATGTCAATCAGCCTGAAGGTTTTGTAATTAAAGGCAAAGAAGACAAGGTTTATCGTCTGCATAAAGCTCTTTATGGTCTGAAGCAAGCCCCAAGGGCTTGGTATGGAAAGATGACAACTACTTCACTCAATGTGGTTTTGTGAAAAGCTTAAGTGAAGCAACCTTGTATACCAAAGTGAGGGGAGATAAGGAGATTCTAATTGTGTCTATCTATGTAGATGACATAGTGTACACATGGAGCAGTCAAGCATTGTTGGCTGAATTCAAAGAAGACATGATGGCTAAGTATGAGATGACTGATTTGGGCTTACTTCATCATTTCCTTGGCATGGGAGTTGTTCAGACAGAGTCTAGTATATTTCTACATCAAAAGAAATATGCTAGCACCTTGTTGAGCAAGTTTGGTTTGACTGAGTGCAAATCTGTGACAACACCTCTTGTTGCCACTGAGAAACTAGCTAAGGATGATGGGAGTGGAGCTGCAAATGAAGAACAATACAGAAGCATTGTTGGTAGCTTGCTGTACTTAACTGCTACAAGACCAGACATTATGTATGCCTCAAGTTTGCTAGCTAGATTCATGCACTGTCCTACAAATAGACACTATGGAACAGCTAAAAGAGTTTTGAGATACATCAAAGGAACTCTGGACTATGGTCTTGAATATGTGAAAGGCAAAAGTTCAATTCTAATTGGCTACTGTGACAGTGATTGGGGAGGATCAGTTGGTGATTGCAAGAGCACATCAGGGTATGCTTTTAGTTTTGGAAGTGGGGTATTTTCTTGGGCCTCAGTGAAACAGAACTGTGTTGCACTGTCTACTACAGAAGCTGAGTACATCAGTGCAGCTGAAGCTACTACTCAAGCTATTTGGCTTCGATTTGTGCTAGAGGATTTTGGAGAGCTTCAAACTGAAGCTACTCCATTGCATTGTGATAATATCTCAGCAATTGCAATCACTAAAAACCCTGTATTCCACCAGAAGACAAAGCATATTGACAGGAGGTATCACTTCATCAAGGATGCATTGCAAGAAGGAGTAATCAATCTGGAATATTGTCCCACAAATGAACAATTGGCTGACATTTTTACCAAATCTCTGGCCAAAGACAGATTCAATTATCTCAGAGGCATGCTTGGAGTGAAATCACCTCAAGACTTAAAGGGGAGTGTTGAATTATAAGTGCTTGAGTTGATTTCAGGATTAAGAGTTCTGTTTTCTGCTTATTTGTATTTCTTTATACTTAGTCCAGGTGTCATAGCTTGATTGGTTAGATAGTGAATGGCTGAGATTGCTTTGATAAAATGCATCCAGCTGGTACTGTGCATAACGGTTATATTCTTCTCACACCAAGAGTGTGTTGTTGTACTGAAAAACTGAGCTAATGAGAATGTTCTCTCTGCTACATGTATAGCAGAGCAGTCTTGGATTTCGTCAAGTTTTCTTACTTTCTCTTCTCTCTTCTCACAAAATCTCATACATAGATCCTAAAACTCTAACAAAGCTTTGGACACTTGGGCATTGTAGGCTTCGGCAAGGGCAGTGGATTTTTCTGCTGTAAAGCTTGGGTATATACTTGCAAGAAGTTACAACCCTTGTTGTTCAGTGGCTTCTGCAAGCGGGGTGAGTAGCAAAGGTCTATGCATGGCAAAGCAAGGTGGTGGTTCATTCGGCAGGTGACCAAGTCCTTCGGTAAGGAGGCTGCATAGTCGGCAACGTGGCTGTACAATCGGGAGCAGGCCGTGCATGCGCGTGCTCTTTCGTAGCTTTCCATATAGCCCTGCCGAACGACAAGGGTTATTTGAAATTTTTTATTTTTGAGGCCTCCCTCCCCACCTTCCGCACAATCGCTGGTTGGCAAGGATTTTGAAAGGAGGGTTCAGTATCTGTACCTTCGGCATGACTCTAAAGCTGGGTTCGATCTTTGTGAAGGTGGCCTTGGGAAAGGGAGCCACGAGCACCCTTTTATCCCCTCGGCAATGATTTCGTGAGCTATCCTCAGAGTCGAGATCCACAGCCTGGATTCTAGCAGTTTGGAGGAGATTTGTCTCAAGCTTTGGACACTTGGGCATTGTAGGCTTCGGCAAGGGCAGTGGCACGATTTTGCTGCTGTAAAGCTTGGGTATATACTTGCAAGGAGTTACAACCCTTGCTGTTCAGTGGCTTCTGCAAGCGGGGTGAGTAGCAAAGGTCTATGCATGGCAAAGCAAGGTGGTGGTTCATTCGGCAAGGTGACCAAGTCCTCACGGCCTCGGCAAGGTGAAGTTCAATTGGAGGGATGTGCTCGTGAGTTCTCCTTGCAATCTTTGATTGTCCCCAATGCTTGATTAAAAATTGCTAGTATAGAGGTGTAGCCCATGAAAGAGTATATGGATTAAAAATTTCTGGAGCATATGGTTGCTGTTTGGAGGATGGGGTGCCGTTTGGCTTGGCCATTTGAATTGCTCCAGACTTTCGAATATAATAAAATATAAGATAAGAATTCGGCACTTGCAGCTAGTTGTCTTCAATCATGCAAATGATAAAAACCATGTAAGCCATGCAAACAATAATAACCATGCAAGCCATGCAAGAATTAATAACCACGTGGACTTCCCATTAGATTGAAATGGTGGTTGGCCCCCTTAGCCCTGCAAAGTGATGCTGTCGGTGAATTGGAATATTTGGCAATTGCCAAATTGGAGCATCTTCAAAGTGGCCCGGACAGCTATTATTCATTGCAATATTCATGAACCATATTGTTGAATATGTAAGAAGAGAAATCTTATCTTGTGGTGAGGATGGACGTGGGCATCCACAGAGTGGAGTAATTTTTCCTTGGCCATGCGCAAGCCATGCATGGTGATATCTTTGGTGCACTTGGGATATTTGGCCACACATAAATTGAGACTCTTGCAACGTGATTGGAAGCTGGTTCCTTGGGCTGAAATGGTGGTTTGGCCATGCAAGCCATAAATTGAGACTCTTTCAATGTGATTGAAAGGTGGTTCCATGGGCTGAAATGATGGCTTGGCCATGCAAGCCATGCAAGGCTAGGTGTCGAAGGCCTCGCTAACATCAGAGAGGTCTGCAGAAGGCACCGTATGCACCACATGATGATGAGGTGCCGAATGATGGCGGGGTGCCGAAGGGAACGCGCGGAATGATGGAGGGGTGCCGAATGATGAAGCTTGTAGAACAAGCTCAAGTCCCCCCTATTTTTACTCTTCAAAGAAGTGTCGAACGACACTTTGAATTGAGATGTTGGTTTGGCTATGCAAGCCATGCAAAATGATAGCCACATTCTGATCGGCTTTTCTTTGAAATATCATCTTCTACAATTTGTTGCCTTAGCATTCATTGTTGCTCCAGTAAGATATTGCCGAACGGCAACTTAGGTGATGTTGATTGTGTGGGTGCCGAGGGGCATTGAAGAAGGGGAGAACGACAGAAGCCTTTTGTGTCGATTCCCACAGACGGCGCCAAGCTGTTGGTGCTCAAAATGGTTAGGCCAATGTTGAGTCCAACTTAGTGATGAGGTGTGATGGATGATGGATGAAGGTGAGGACCTTCACCAAGTGTGTGAGGATTTGGGAAAACGATAAACATATAGAAGACAAGATATACGTGGTTCACCCGAATGATGGACTACGTTCACGGAGAAGGGTGTTCTCATTATGATAATGTTTGT
The DNA here is from genome assembly GCF_902201215.1 of Prunus dulcis. Taxonomy (NCBI): domain Eukaryota; kingdom Viridiplantae; phylum Streptophyta; class Magnoliopsida; order Rosales; family Rosaceae; genus Prunus; species Prunus dulcis. The sequence continues at coordinate 33,888 of NW_023010048.1, forward strand.
TTACATTTGTACAAGGGGATTGGACCCAAATATAAAGATAACAAGTGAGAAGCCCAGTCCAGAGATGGATCCAGAAGAGAGAGTCCAAGGCCTAAGGGTCTAGATCCAAGACCCGGATCCCCTTCTAAGGAAAGAGCAGTCTTCTTTTATAGGTGAGGGGGAGTCTCCATCTCTTTTAGTTTTCCAATGTGGGACTCCTCTTGCTTTGCCTAGAGTTGTGATTTGTGGTGATGCTTCTTTGCCTAAGGTGATGACGTCTCAAAGCATGGCACTCAAATGATCTAGCCTAGCTAGTTGCTCAGTCAGTTATGGTACAAACATCACTGATAAAGGGGGAAAAGATATTGATTGAGATTCATTGTGATCATCCTCAGTGAAATTTCAAGAACCTAAAAGCATGATTACCCTGCCCTCCCATGGAAGTCCCACAAATTCGTTATGATTCTGAGTGGAGAGAAAGTTTATGTGTTTTCTGATCCTAACGAACTCCATATGCATTGCTTTGTTTCGATCTGGGTATGAACATTGTCAAAATAGATAGTATCAATTGCATATAACTAGCAATAGGGAAATGAAGATTTTTGGCACATCGAGGCTATGCAGGGGATTACCAACGCTGGACATGGAGGAAGGGGGATGTAGAATTTGGGGACTCTGCAATTCATAATTATTAGATTATAATAATAATAATTAGAATAAATGTATTATTTCAAAGATAATAATAAATTAGTTGTGAGATTTAATCTGAGCTATTAATAATGCTTAAATCTAAGGGTTCAAAATTTGTGTCAAAACTTGTGTAAAAAATATGGTGCCACGGATCCCTCTCTCTCTCTCTCTCTCTCTCTCTATATATATATATATATATACAGTCCCCTTCAGTTGAGAGATCCCTCAAATAGTGTTATTTGAGGGATGGAGTGCTCAACCATTGGATCTGTTTTAATGAGTTTGTGTGGCTGAGATTTGAGTTCTAATGGGTAATTCTTAATATGTGTTATGATGGGTAATTCTTTATTTCGGTTATAATGGTGAATTCTGGATATAGGTTCTAATGGGTAGTTCTTTATTTGGGTTCCATTAATGAATTCTTGATACAAGTTCTAATGGGAAATTTTTAATTTGTGTTCTAGTGGTAAATTCTGATTTGGGTTCTAATGATGAATTCTTGAAGAAGAGGATCCTCCATGGCAAGATTTCTGTGCGAAATAGGTATGGGTAAGTCTTTGCTCCTAATTGATTTGGAAAAAAATAATAATAATTTGATTCGTCTCTGCTTATCAGAATTTTATCATTATAGGAATATTTCTTATGTTTCTATTGATTAAGAATTCTAGAATAAACGTTGTTACAAACTTCGTGGAGATGTAGAAGTGTAGGAAGGTTGTGAAGTTAGCCGTTAGCCTTGTTGCTTCTAGTTTAATGATGTGGCTCAAATAGTGTGTGATTAATAGTTTGTACCCTTTGCTGTGTATTTTTGCTTGGTCTGATTATTTGTTTCCATATTTGTATACAATCGTGACTTCAATTGAGGTCTTGTGCTTAATTTATTATGAAGTTTCGTTGGAAGTATGAAGTTTTTTCTTGGATAGTATGAAGTTTTTTGGTTAGAAGAATTTTATTAGGTTCAGTAACTTGTTTCTTTTTCTTCGGTAAAGGTAAATATAATGGGGTGCTAGTTTGTATTTCTTGTTATAGCAAGAAAAAAAGTTCAGGGTTCATATTCACAACTTCTTGCTTGTAGAAGTATGAGGTTTGCTTCTACAAGTCTATGTTTTTTTCCTTCTTTAAATGTATTGGTTGCGGGCCTTGTGTTGTTTAATTTCATGGTGTGAATGCAGGAAACCCAGACGACCAAGGACATGGCTAGCAAGGTGTTTGCAACAATACAAGATGTGTGTGTTCTTTTTTGGTCAAATTCGGATATCGTTCCTTCCACTATAAGTAAGTGTTTAGGTTTTTTTTCTTTCATCATGTACATGTAAAATGAAACTCAATTTTCATGTGTCAATAAACTGTTCGTAATTATTTGTTCAAATGTTTCTAGACTGCTGTAAAGAGGTTGAGTTTTCCTATCATTGTCAATGAGTTAGTTTCATGAGACCCGAATAAGAATATTAGACTATTGGAGGCAATACAGGTAAAGTCAGAAGCAAGTTAAGTTTCACAATGTGTGTATTATAAGATTGCTAACTTCCTTTCACGGCCACACCTCCTTCGTGCAGAAACAAGCAAAGCATAACATCCAAAAGGAATATTCATTCAATAGAGAAAAAACATATAGAATAGAAAGCAGTACCTATAACTGTTTATCAATGAGAAATTCTTCAATTTGAATGGCATGATCATTTTGGAGAACATTAATGAAAAATAAAACTGGATGGTATAAACCGTCATATATCAAATGTATTCAAATAGCCTTTTCACATAGAATTGCTTGAGAGCAAGTGGTCCTTAAATTGATTATTAACTTCAATAAATTGCACAAGTTGGCCCTAAGAACTATCATCTAAACATAAAAGTATATATCCAACCCAAAAAGTACCACAAACATGATCACTTGAATGAGAAGTTCCATGACAGTAAAACAAACACCACGAAAGATGTTAAATCCAAAGTACAGCAGATGGTCCAACATCAAGGCTGGCATAAGCGAACAAGACTACTCCATTAAAAACCTGCAATGCAAGAAAAAAAAACAAAACAAAACAAAACAAAACAGAAAAAATGAGACTACAATTCTAGTATGGTTTCACTACAACCATAAGAACAATTGAGAAACCAAATGAATAGCTCATTAGCTGGATTTATCTTTTTCTACCAATAATAGCAATTGCTTTTCTTTTTTGTTGTTGACATATGTGTTCAAAGTCTCTGCTCCTAATTGATTTCAAGGAACAAAAAAAACCTGAATTTGATTCGTCTATGCTATGCTCCTAAGAACATTATAATTACAGGAATATTTCATAAATTTCTATTGATTAAATGAGTGTATAGTAACTCTGTGGAGCGCAGAAAAGTGTAGGATCAGATTTTGATCAAATCAAGAATTCATCATTAGAACCCAAATAAAAAATTTACCATCAGAACACAAACTAAAAATTGCCCATTAGAACTTATATCAAGAATTCATCAATGGAACCCAAATAAAGAACTACCCATTAGAACCTATATCCAGAATTCATCATTATAACCGAAATAAAGAATTACCCATCAGAACACATATATTAAGAATTACCCATTAGAACTCAAATCAAAACTTATCACAGAATCCCCAAAATAATAACCCATGGCTCTTTTGAAACAACCACACCTTGGAATACCCATACCTATTTCGCATAGAAATCTTGCGATGGAGGATCATCCTCTTCAACTTGGATGCTTGATTCTCTTGCTTCGTGTCTCTTGATTTTTCTCGTCAGCTTGGTTTCTGCTCCAAGCGTGCTTGCGTAGGGCCTTTTGGTTTCCCAGCGTGTGCGGGTTTCAAGTGGGTCATTAGAAAGGAAACAGGTTAAAAAATTTGAATCAATCTCAGGCACACAAGCTCATTAAAATAGATCCAATGGTTGAGCGTCTAATCCCCCAAATAACACTATTTAAGGGATAATATATATACCTGGATATTATCTATGGTGACTCTATGAATCGTCTTTTTGGAGTTCTCCCATGATGTGTTGTGCCCGTCTCCGTAGGAATACTTTCTAAAACATTTTGTATTAAAACATTTCGTTGGCACAATGTGGATTAAAGCAGTTGGTTATGGTAAAAACACACCCCCCAAAATTTTAATTCCCCATTCTATTAATTAGATTCATTTAAAACAATTTAGACTAGTGCTTATATATATATAAAAGAACTAAAACCATCTTTCTTTCTTTCTTTTTTTCCTTATTTTGAGAGTCTGGAATGTCTTTCTTCTTCATTGTTTTCTTCTTCTATGATGTTGCAAGGAATATTTACTATTATGGCTCTCACTTCCACTTAGAAGTCTCTCTTTGATTTCTTGTATGCCGTACATCACAAGACTAGGGGTGTGCCTTTTCTTTTTATTTGATAGGTCTATTTTACTCTCTTTCGATCATCACTAATCAAATATCTCATAAATTGATAATTAATCTATTGGATATATTTTTCTCACCCAAACTCTGTCTTAACTGAATGCACCATATGATTACTGTCGATCATGTAACTAGGGTTATGATTAATTAATTATGACAAGTTGAATCAACGTAGCCTAGAAGCTAGAATACATGACGTGCCAGCGGCCATGCATTGAAGGTTATAAAACAACACATGGCTTCCACCTATCTAATATAAATAGAGTAATACTATTTAGACACAAAAAATTGACTACACTAGATGATCATCTTATGTGGCATTAGATGTGGTTATGCCATGTTAATTAATGAAATCTACAATGTGGATTATATTTTTATTTATTTCACAAATCAATAATTTTGAAAAATTAAAACAATAAAATTAAATAAAATTAAAATTAACCCTATTGTCCCTCAGACTGTAGCCTCTCGTTCCTTCAGTACTTCCTCACCACGTCTCCAGCCCTCCATTCCTCCATCAAAAGGGGTTGACATTTCCATATATCTTTTTATTTACAATGGGAAAATAGATGGCCTTGAAATTGCTAGTTGTCTTTGTGAGGCCACCAAGATTGGCTTCAGGTGCTCCTACGATGGCGAATGACTCATTCAAATGGGGTTTGTCTGTTTCCCTTGGGGGAGGAGGGGTGGCCTTGAAATTGGGTACAAATGATTCTATCGAATGACCTTTAGAATTAATTGTCTATATATCTTCTACATCAAATGTGTTCCTTTTTCAGTAATTAATTTCTTATTTTTTACTTTAATGGAGGAGAAGAGGGATGAGTAGATTTGATGGAGGAACGGAGGGTTGGAGACGTGAGGAAGAGTTCAGACCCAGGACAATACGGGTTAATTTTAATTTTATTGTTTTGGTTTTTCCAGATTATTAATATGAGAAATAATAAATAAAGAATAATTCGAGTCCACATGCCAGTATTCATTAATTGACATGGCATGATCTCATCAGCTATCACATAAGGTGGTCAGTTAGTGTGATCTATCTTGTATGTCTAAATAGCATTACTCATATAAGTACGTACTCAAATAGCTCTACAGCGAGGTCGTGGTGATTAGGTTGAGGTAGAAGATATCTGATGTGGTTTGAAACGACGTCAAACTCTATTATTTGGGCAAAATAAAAAACAAAGTGCAGGAAGTTTTTAAGCAAAATTCTCAAGAGAGAATATTCATAAGAGAACCCTTTGAGCTTCCTTCTTTCTCTTCTTCCTCAATCCTTGCGAAAAAGGATGGAATAAATAGACTACATTCGAGGGGTGTTGGTCAAAGGCCCTCCAATGCCTAAGTCAATTACATGACCTTGAAAAAGACATGAAAATGACATAGAAAGTCTTTGCGGTACAAGAAAACTGGGTGTCCGAAGCCCTGTGTAAGGGTGGTCAGAGCTGTGAAGGAGAGAGGAGAGAGGAGAGAGAGAGAGGCATAAGAGAGAGAGAGAGGGTAAAATATTAATAACAGTGTAGAATTATTATAAATGTACAAATATTCAAAGAAACAAGCCCATTGTAATTGGAGATTGAAGATCACTTGTAATAACTTACTATTTTTGTTTTGTTTTGTACCTTAAGATTGTAAAGTGCAAGTGATCAATAAATATGTAAGTGCCAACCTAGTTGAGTTAAAAGTTTGATAGAATACTTTTGTCTAGTATCTATATATATAAAGCAAAAGATAGAGAATGGTGAATCAATTATACCCACTGCCTTGCTAATTATAACCTATAAGATCGTACACCGAAAATGAATCGATTGGGAAATTATGAAGAGAATGAATGATTTTGTGACTTGGTCAAAGTCAATGTGAAAGTCAAAAGTCAAAGGTCAAAGGTCAAACGGTTGACCCGACACTTGACATGGTCAACTAAGGATGACTGGGACCAACACTTGTTAGACAAGTGAGTGATTGAATTAGTCAAGTCACTAGAGTAATTAAATTGATTAGACTAATTTAATTATTCAATTAAAGTTATGAAACTTTAATTAAAGGTCCCATATGACTTGGAAATTCAAAATGGATTGGACCATATGGACTTACAAAAATTCTGCAGTGCCTCAGCTACCGGTATAGCCAGCTATCCAACGGCTGAGTTTCCATGTTAAAAAAGGATGGCTGAGATTCAATGACTTAGTAACCAGTTGAGGCATTTGTTATTCAACACGTGAGTGGCATGTGAGGAAAGAGAAAGACAGGTTTGGAGGATGAAAAAGACGCGCGGAGAAAGGCAGGTTTGGAGGATGAAGAAGATGTGCACTCTCCTCTCTAGTTGCCCAAATCGAAAATCCTAAGAGCCCATCCAATCCTTAGCGCCTCCAGGAACTCTTCTCTTTGCTTGCCCAAATCCAATCCTTAGCGCCTCCACGAACTCTTCTCTCTGCTTGCCCACTGTCTCTACTTGGCGACGAACTCTTGTCTCTGCTTCCCCAGGAATTCTTCCTCTCACTTGCCCAAATCCATCCTAAGTGCGTCCAACTCCTGTCTGTGCTTGGGCAAAACGCATATGCAAGAAGGTAATGCTCACCGAATTGAGGTCCTCAACTCTTTTCTCTGCTTGCCCAAAACTCATATGCAGATACCGAATTGATGGTGGGTCCAACCTCCATGATGAAATGGTCACCAAATGGGAGGTATATAATTAATTTAGTTTGTTTTGTTGGCATTGCCTGAGATAGAATTTCAATTTAGCAGGGGAATTTTGTAATAACAACGTGGTTGTAAAGATTTCGAAGATCCTTGGCTGTTAACGGCAACATTTGAGTTGGTGGCAAAAGGAAGTGTAAGGAGGAGGCTTTGAAAGAATGGAAATATCAAGTAAGATTTCAAAGAACCTTATTTCTGGTTTAGGACTTGAATGTATTTTGGGTAATGAGTTGATGCAATTGTGAAACAGTTATACGTGGTGCAATTATTGACCTGAGTATGTGCAATTGCATGAGATTATTCATTGTGTTTTTTTAAGAGAAATATGTCAGCACATAGAGTATAATGTAATTTCAGTTTGAAATTATGTTTATTAAGCATGGAGGGGTCTGGTAAGATGGACAGGGGTGTAGAGGCATCCAATGGTGGTTGTAGTGATTCAGGGTATCTGGGTGGTTGTGAAAGGTCGAGTCACAAGGCACCGGCAACAAAGAGTGGGCATATGTTGGTCGAACAGATGGTTAGTCAAAGTAGGTGTTGTTCTCTCGACAGTGACACAGAAGCCGCACTCTCTTACTTGAAAGTGAAGGGAGCAATGGATCCAGAATTCTTTTGTAAGTTCAGTGTTGACGAAGAAAATAGGCTTGGTAATTTGTTTTGGAGGGATTCCACTTCACTTTTGGATTACATTGCCTATAGGGACGTCCTCATATTCTACAGCACGTACAAAACAAATGTTTATGACAAGCCCCTGGTGTTGTTTGTCAGTTCAAACAACTACCGTTCTACTGTAGTGTTTGGTTGCGCGTTATTGTAGGATGAGACATTTGAAACTTACAAGTGGTTATTGGAAACATTCATGGCATCCATGAAAGATAAGAAGCCAATATCAATATTGACGGATGGCGATTAGGCAATGCGTAAAGCCATTGATGATGTGTTTCCCATGTCTAACCATCGGTTGTGCTCATGGCATGTGTCAAGGAATGCACAAAATAACTTGAAGGATGATGAATTGGTAAGAAATTTTCAGGCATGTATTTGGGAACCATTTGCATTGGACGAGTTTGAGAAGAAATGGGAGGTTCTAAGGGAAAGAGCGAGGACTCCGAAACAAAAAGAATGGTTGGAAATGATGTATGCAAAAAGTGACTCATGGGCTGAATCATGTTTGAGAGGAAAGTTTTTCAGTGGTATGTGCACCACTCAACGCGTGGAGTCTATGAACAAGTATGTGAAAGATTACTTGAGGAAAGGTGTGAAGTTGTTTGAATGTATTCCAGCAATTGATAGGGCTATGTTACGTCTTAGGAATACCACGGCAAAGGATGGTTTCAACGCAAAGAACTCAACACCAGTCCTTAAAACCGCATTGACAAAACTCGAGCAACAAGCTTCTTTGATTTACACGCATAGATGCTTTGTATTGGTTCGTCATGAGATCGAATCTTGTTCAGCACTCATCCATGATAATGTGATGCATAATTTTGGAGGTAATGTATACGTATTGTCAAAATATGGTGAACCGCATAATAATTGGACTTGTGTTTACCACGGTGAGGAAAATATACTGATAGAGTGTGGATGCTGTAAATATGATGGTTTCTCATTCGACAATGGTGAACCTAATTCCCTATGTACTGGTTCAACCCAAAACAATTGTAGTTTTGAAACTTGGTTTACATGTAACATAACATTAAATGTAGATTTGGTGATAGACAAGATGCTTTCATATGATTGATATATTATTGTTTTATGTACGTATTGTTGAGAAACGGTTTTATGACTTGTAGGGGGTGCTTGGATGGAAGTTTTATGTAGGAGGCGGTGATCTGAACCACATTGCATAAGAAAGGGAAAGGGGCAATTATTTGAACATATTAGAATCGGTAAAGACCAATTATCTGGAAATACTTGGTATTACAAATTTGTTGGCATGAAAGTGTGCATTACATTCCAAAATATAGCCAATTTCGCAAATGATAATTGGTTAATCCTAATTTTTAATGATATCCTAGGGTCATAATGAAATTGTCACTTGCTTTTGTTGTTCTTTGCTATATACCTTCATTAGCTTCGCGTTTATGGTATGAATAGTTTTGCCCACGATCGATCGGCATTTGCATTACAAACATGCAATTGCATGATGGTGATGCAATGCAAGGGTGACTGTGCGCCAACCCCTAATAAGGAAAAATGGATCATATTTTTTTGTACATGCATAATTAGACTTATTTTTTGAACTACAAATCTAAGGGCAAAATTAACCGAAATACAGACCATGAGAAACGATAAGGGGCAATAAGCCGAACATATTATATTACAAATATGACCAATTATCGAAATTACGTAGTAATGGACATTGTCATGAAGCACAAATGATTTTCCAAAAGATCCCGAATTTCGTAAAACACAATGTGATTAACCCTAATATTGAATAATAGACATATTGTCATAATAAAGTATTTGCTTGGTTTTCTTTGTCTTTGCGCTATACATTAATTAGGTTTGCGTTTTTAAGCTATGTTTAGTTTGCACATAGACGGTCTGCATTTTCATTTCACACATACAATTGCATGATGATGAAGCAATGCAAGAGTGACTGTGCGCAAACCCCTAATAATGAAAAATGGATCATATTTTAGTGTATATGCATAATTAGACCTATTTTTTCCTATAAATTAGGGCAAAATTAACTGAAATACAGAGCATGAGAAACGATAAGGGGCAATAAGCCCAACATATTATGTTATAAAAAATGATCAATTATCGAAATTACGTAGTAATGGACATTGTCATGTAGCACAAATGATTTTCCAAAAGATCCCGAATTTCGTAAAACACAATGTGATTAACCATAATATTGAATAATAGACATATGGTCATAATAAAGTATTTGCTTGGTTTTCTTTGTCTTTGCTCTATGCATTAATTAGGTTTGCATTTTTAAGCTATTTTTAGTTTGCACATAGCCGGTCGGCATTTGCATTGCACACATGCAATTGCATTACGGTGATGCAACGCAAGAGTGACTGTGAGCAAACCCCTAGCTAATAATGAAAAATGGATAATAATTTATTGTACATTCATAATTAGACCTATTTTTTGAACTATATATTGAAGGGCGAAATTAACTGAGATACAGAGCATGAGAAACGGTAAGGGGCAATAAGCTGAACATATTTTATTACAAAAACGACCAGTTATCGAAATTACGTAGTAATGGACATTGTCATGTAGACCTATTTTCTTTGTCTTTGCGCTATACATTATTTAGGTTTGCGTTTTTAAGCTATGTTCAGTTTTCACATAGACGGTCTGTATTTGCATTTTACACATGCAATTGCATGACGATGATGCAATGCAAGAGTGACTGTGCGCAAACCTCTAATAATGAAAAATGGATCATATTTTAGTGTACATGCATAATTAGACCTATTTTTTCCTATAAATTAAAGGGCAAAATTAACCGAAATACAGAGCATGCGAAATGATAAGGGGCAATAAGCCGAACATATTATATTACAAAAAATGATCAATTATCGAAATTACGTAGTAATGGACATTGTCATGTAGCACAAATGATTTTCTAAAAAATCCCGAATTTCGTAAAACACAATGTGATTAACCCTAATATTGAATAATAGACATATAGTCATAATAAAGTATTTGCTTGGTTTTCTTTGTCTTTGCGCTATGCATTAATTAGGTTTGCATTTTTAAGCTATGTTTAGTTTGCACACCGAGACCTGCCAGGATTGGGGCTCGGGTTGAATTTGTGTCACCGAGACCTGCCAGGATTGCTGCGCGAGTTGACTTTGTGTCACCGAGACCTGCCAGGGGAATTGACGGAATTACAGGGGTACACCTAGGTGGTAGTTTTAAAGTAATTTCAGTGCTTTCATGCAAGTTTTATTGATTTTGAATGTGATTGTATATATGTATATAAATCTGTGAATGCTTTGAATTTAGCATAATTCAAATACCGTTGAAATATTCAGATTTTCATATCTATTTTTATAGTGGGGTTATTATGTTTATACACTATTTTCTAGAACTCTAATTTTTGTCCACTCACACTTTCAAATGTTTTGTGCCCCCAGGCAGTAGACGTGCACAGGAATCCACCACCGGGCCTTCTCCTAGCTCCCGCGCCCCTACGTAATGTAGGCTTTTGTTGTAAAACGTTAAGTTCCTTGTATATATTAGTAACTGCTCTGATATCTGGCCATAGTTGGAAACCAAAACTGTTGGATACCTTGTTTACTTATTCTGGCGGTTGGATGTAAATATATTTGCTCTTTTGACAGGTGAAAAATTTGGGTTTTGAACAAATTACAGGGGAGACTCTGCCGAATTTTCGGTAGGAGTCCAGGCAAATTTTAAATCTTAATTTGTAACTGGAAGGGTAAAAAGGTCTTTTGTGCCCGACATTCGCCAAGTGTCGGACACGCACAGGGTCCGGCTCGAATTCCAAAGTGGAATTGCATTTGCATTTTACACATGTAATTGCATGACGATGATGCAATGCAAGAGTGATTGTGCGCACACACCTAATAATGAAAAATGGATCATATTTTAGTGTACATGCATAATTAGACCTATTTGTTCCTATAAAGCGAAGGGCGAAATTAACCAAAATACAAAGCATGAGAATTGGTAAGGGGCAATAATCCAAACATATTATATTACAAAACGACCAATTATACGAAATTACCTAGTAATAGAAATTATCATGTAGTGCGAATCACATTCCAAAATATCCAGAATTTCATAAACCAAAATGGGATTAACCCTAATATTGAATAATACACATAGGGTCATAAAACCATTTGGAGGGGTTAGGGGATTTAAGTAGTTAATCATTAATTTCATCTATCTCATTTTCTCAAAGATTTTCTTCGATATGGTAGTATGTTTGTTCAAAATTTTGAAAGATGTCTTAAGCTATCTTTAGTTTGCACACAGCCGATCGGCATTTGTGTTGTAAACATGCAATTGCACGACATTGATGCAATGCGAGAGTGAGCAAACCCCTAAAAAGGAAAAATGGATCAAATAATTTTTTTTTACAGGCATAAGTAGACCTGTTTTTTTTACTATCAATGAAGGGTGCGAAATGAACCGAAATATAGAGCATCAGAAAACGGTAAGGAGCAATAAACTGAACATATTATATTACAAAACAGACCAATGATCTGAAAAATTGAATCGTATCCATAATTTACTTGGTTTTCTTTCTCTTTGGGGTACGTGAACAAAGACTTTTCTCAAGTTTGCGTTTTTGGTCTGTGGAGTGTTGTTCTGCATCCGGACTACCCTTAGCTGCGGCCTCGTCCTCATCGGCTTCCTCATCCTCATCCTCATCCCCAACCTCTTTCTCTTCGATCCAAGCTTCGTCTTCATTCTCCTCTTCATCTTCCTTTTCATCTTCCTGTTCTTCTTCCTGTTCTTCTTCCTTTTCTTCCTCTTCTTCTTCCTCTTTCTCATCTTCTTCATGCTCTTCTGGTATCACAATTTTGGTCTTTCCTTTTCTACCTATGTCATGTTTAAATTTTGTGCGAAACTCCTACATACACGGAAACATTGACATATATAAATAATCAATTTTGTTGTGCACACAAGTGATGATGGTTTGCATTGCAGAATGTAACATATTATTTAAAATTGCAATATTGAACATCTTATAAATCAAACTTTACAATGGAGGTAGCAAAATTACATGTTCTGCATCATCAACTAAGACGTCTTGACCAATACCCAAACTTGCAATGGTTGTTCCCGAGGTGTTCTTTAATATCTCCTATTACAATATAACATCGTTCATGTTCAATACCATGGTCTATTATTTCAATATAACATCCGTGATGTTTGTTAATTTTATGAAATCAGTATGAAATGAAGCTGAACTGACTCACAATCTCTTGCCGTAGGCGCCTGATCTCTATGCTTGCTTCTAGTGAAGTTGAAAATAGTACGGCATTCAACCCAGCATTCAGCTCCAAAATCTCGGTTGCAGCTTCAACAGTTACCTACATTCAGGCACATGCAATTACACCAATCACCACAGGAAGCCATCATGTATGAATATATTATGCAATGGAAGCTACTTATATGCGTTACACCGGTAGGTAATGTTAGATCATGGCTATCTTGCCCACGGGGTATCCGTACAAGTTTACTTCCATTTTCGACGGCTCAGCATGGTATTCGCACTTACCATGGCTGAGGAGAGATGTTTCCTCCCTTATATTGGCCCATTCTGGAGTTCGATGTTGTCCTTCCTGTGGAATTCACGTATCATTTTATATTGTTGAAAAATGATATAAATTTCATGCAGCAAGTGTAAGTACATAACACGTGTTCAGTGTAGAACGTACCGCTTCACGTAAGTCCTCATAGTGGCGGTACCTTATGTACTCATCTCTGTACTAGGCATCATCGGATGAATTTGCAAGCCATTCTAAAGCCGGGTACCCATTCAGTGCTTCCTTGACTTCTGACTCATCAGTGAGCTTATAATCAGAAAGCATTGTCCTCGGTGGAATTTTGGGTACTTGGGGCTTGTTTGTTACACTGTGCAAGCTTGGACTGGCTTGGCTAAAATTTTATCCCATGTTTGTTTCACCCTGTTCTAATTTTAAATGGGATTAACTAATACTGGGCCCACCAAAAACACCTCCTTAGGTGTTCTTAGCTAAACCCATCTGGAGAGGAGGGACTAATAGTCCCGACGACCCAAGCCACTAGCAACCACACCCAATCGGCCCACAACCAACGACCAACCAATTAGCAGCTACAACCACCAGATACGACCACCCGCCACGACCACAAGCCATAGCCACCAACCACAGCCACCCAAGAAGGAGATGACAGAATAGAAGACGAAGAGGAGAGAACAGAAAATTTTCTTAAAACAAAACAAAGAAGAGATGAGAGAAAATGAAGAAGAGATGAGAGAAATTTTTCGAAAAAAATAGAGAAGAAGAAAGAAAATGGAGGAGAAGAGGAATGAAAATGGAGAAGAGGAGGAGAGAAAATTTTAGAAAAAAACAGAGAAGATGGGAGAAATTTTTTGAAAAGAAAAGAAAAGTGGACAAAAGAAAAATAGAGAAAATGGAGAAGAAGAAGATAAAAGAGATATAGAGGGGAAGAAGAAGAAAGAGATGCAGAGAGGTTCGTCCAAAATGAAAAAGCGAGATGCAGAGAGGAAGAAAGAGATGAAGAGAGAAGAAAAGTAAATAAAAAATAAAAAAAATCTTACTTTTCAAAAAAAAAAATATAGTCCTAGTCCAATCAAACATACATCGAATGTTGTACAAGTGTTATCCAGCTTATGTCAGGCCAAGCCAATCCAAGACAGTACCAATACTTAATCCAGTCCATGACAATCCCTCGTACCAAATGACCCCTTGAGGTTCTGTGGTGCCTACACTTTGCATTGTGACTCGCTCCCCCAAAACCAGGCTGAACCAGCTGGTCCCTTAAGTAGGATTCGTTTATAGGTTGCCGGCACGCTATTTTTGACTTCTTCCGGTATGTCGGATTCATTGGTCCCCTATGGGTTCCAATTTACCTGCAATACAAATTGGTTACCTTTGCATATCATACATTTTAATCTAAATAAAATATCAGTTCAAGGGTCAAGACTGTATACCTGATCATTTGTTAGATGTCGCTTCATCACTCTAAAATGTTTCAAGTGATGTTGCAAGTCCCGCTTTGATTTTGCACCAACCCACCTTAATGTTCGGGGCCACGTGTTCACAGTCCCACTAGGCCTTGATAAAGCAAACGGCTTTAGGTACTCGCAAGCCCATACCTACACAAAACAAGTTTACAAATTAGTAGTTTAAGCAAAAAAGTATGTTGCACTTTGGGGACATTCATTTTGCTTTCATACGACACTCTTTTCCCCTGCCAGTAGGTCTGCAATTGGTTTCCCAAACAATTTCATCACCTTGTTCTTATTTTTGTAAATGTCCAAGTTGTACGTTAATCGATTCCCACCAACACGCAATCCTGTGATTGCTGCGAAGTTCATGAGGGTCATTGTCATCTCTCCAAGTTCATCGAAGTGGAATATGTGGGTAGTGTACCACCATCTCTCAGCTAAGCCACAAGTAATGGCCTATCCCCTTACTTTCCATGGCCCAGTATTGACAAAAAGGGAAAAAATCCAGCTTTTTTCACCTTTGCTTTCACTGTGTCGTGCATTGCTGTGTTATACTATGTAGCATACATGTCGTTGTTTCCACACCCTCTGTTTTTTTTTTTTTTTAAAGTCAACTACATAAAACACAACGGGTTTAGTGATCTGAATTTGATTGTGACCCACTTAATTACAAATTATTTCAAAGTGTGAAATGCCAAATGTAAAATTAAATAAGAATACCTTGAAGGAGATATGTTACTCCAAATCCAAGTGAAGCAAGGATGAACAAGGATTGCGGTCCCCTGGTATGGACACATGTACCCCAAACACCCCAGTACCCATAGGACTCGATATTCGTTTTACTGGCTTCCCTTTTTTTGAGCTTGAGGAAGCCACTGAAGAGTTACCTTTTGTACCCTTTGCAAGTGTGGTCTTTGGGGGCCGGGAACCTTCATGAGATGTTCCAACCTCAGTGCACTTGTTCTTCGTCCTCATTGTTGATTCGAATATCCTTCGTTATTGATTTAAAATAGCAAATAATGAAACAGATTATCTCTACCTCAACATCAAACAATACAGTAACTCTTTTGACCAAAAATAAAACAATACAGTAACATGACATAATCTTAACATACGTTCAAAAATATTTCACAAGCTTCGGTACTCATTGCATTTCTTTCTCTATGTTGTTTACAAAAAAAAAAAAATTCCTTCCTTCCCAGCCCATTAGGCATTGCCTCACATGTGCATTGTTAACTGAAGGCTTCATTTCAATTAGGAATCTCTTATGCTACCTAGAACGGATAATTTGTGGATTCACTTCAATAAAGCAGTTTTTTTGTTTATATCAGAAACTAAATTATACATTAGGTCGTCACTGGATTTATTGAATAACAGAACAAATAAGGAGTAGATTGCACTAGAAGGATGCAGACTAAATAACAGAAAAACACATAAACACACACACATTGCTCCAACAAAACCCACAAGCATCAATACCATACCAAACAATATCAACAAGTAATACACTACGTGAAAATCCACAAAGAATTTCCATATTCCACGTTGTACTTTTGATGACAGGCTCCCTTCATAATTTATAAAATATTAGTTAAGAAAGCAAGGCCAACCAGTCGGAGCTATTGATCTTGCTCTAAATTATCACCCATCTCCTATAAAATCATCTTTATAATGTAAAACACAATAGAACTAAAAAACAGAATTCTGCAGAACATGAAAACACAAGTAAGATAGAAAATGATCAAAGCACACCTTTAATAGGACAACATCCAGTATTGGTCTTCCTACCCAAAGATTTTGATAACTAAAGAGTCATTTGGAAGAGAAAGTTTCATAACTAATAGATAATGGCAAAACATACACATGGTAAGCCCATACCAACAATGCATTCAATATGAATTCTAGGAGACTAAATACCAAAGATTCAACATTCCTAAAACCTTGAGGGAAAACATTTACCAAAATTTCAGAACGGAAGGAAGACCCAAATGATTTTAGAATAAGCAAGCGTGTGCACACACACAACCCACAAAAACAGAATTCTTTAAACCTACCTATAATATCCTCAAGAATAGATGATATTATCTAAAAGATGTATCAGTAGCATAAGAGGGCAAAAATCAGTAAGAGAAATCATATCAAAGCACATGATACGTGAAAATTTGCTTCATCCGAAACCATCATCAAATATCAATATGCAAGGGATCACATTTCAAAGAAGAGACTTACCGGATTGGGCTAAAGTCCCAACCTTCAATCAACAACTTCTCAGTGCCACCTTACTCTTGAAACCAATATGAATAGCTAACAATACAAGTAATAGCAAATATGAACTTTCGTAGACCCTACGCTTATCTGAAAAAATAAAGGCAAACCCAGATGGAATCAAAAGCTATCCATAAGATATTTTACCAAAACAAAACTACCAAAAATATGTAAATGCTGCCAATTTCATGTTAAATCCTCTGAGTAAATGAAAACACTAAAAGCAGACCAAACCCACTCTAGGAATGAGTTCAATCGGTTGGATTTAGTCCCATATAAGCAGACCCACAATGGGATTTCAAGGTAAATATGAAAGTAAAAAAAAGAATCCGACAACAGAAAAACCAAACTATTCTTTACCTAGTAAACAAAGAAAAGATTGAAAACTTCAAATTGAGAAAGCTAGAAATGGTGGGGCGAGAGTGTGTTGGTTCGAGGAATTGACCGCACAAATCCAACTCAACAGACTTTCTTGTACCGAAAAATATTTTGCCAAAACAAAACTACCCAACAAGCTAAATGTTATCAGCTCCAAAATAATTTCAATATCAAGAAGGAGAGGAGGAACCCCAAACAGCGCGCGAGAGTGAGAAAGGGAAGCTGTTCCAATTTCAAATTTTGAAATGTTTATGTTTCTAAAATTGGTTTGTGGGCTAGAAGGAGGCGGAATTTTCTGAAATTGGGGTGTTGGGTTTGCGCATGGGCTATAGATTGAAAAGAGAAATTAGAGTTGGGCTTTAGGAGTACAAATGAAGTGGGTTTGGGTTTTTATTGGATTAGGCTTTACGGAGTAAAATTGAATTGGGTTTGGGCTTTACGGTTAACGTTGAATTGGGTTGGGCTTTACGGTTCAAATTAAAGTGTTTAGGGTTTAGGTAGGGTTTGTGGTTTAGGCTTAAAGGTTACAATTGAAATGGGTTGGCCTTTACGGTTAAAATTATATTTGGTTGGACTTTACAATTAAAATTGAATTGGGTTGCGCTTTAGGGATCGTAACAATTGGGTTTGGGCTTTGTGGTTACAATTCAAGGGGTTAGGGTTTATGGTTTATGGTTTACGCTTTATGGTTAAAATTGAAGGGTTTGGGCTTTACAAATCGTATGAATTGGCTTTGGGCTTTAAGGTTCAAATTCAAGTGTTTAGGGTTTAGGGTTCGTTTGTTTAGGCTTAAACATTAAAATTGAATTGGGTTGGGCTTTAGGGTTAAAATTGAATTGGGTTTGGGCTTTAGGGTTAAACTGATATTGGGTTGGGCTTTATGGTTAAAATTGAATTGGGTTGGGCTTTAGGATTAAAATGATATTGGGTTAGGCTTTATGGTTAAAATTAAATTGGGTTTGGGCTTTAGGGTTAAATTATATTGGGTTCGGCTTTATGGTAAAAATTGAATTGGATTGGGCTTTAGGGTTAAAATGATATTGGGTTGGGCTTTATGGTTAAAATTGAATTGGGTTTGGGCTTTAGGGTTAAAATTGAATTGGGTTTGGGCTTTAGGGTTAAAATTATATTGGGTTGGGCTTTATTGTTAAAATTGAATTGGGTTTGGGCTTTAGGGTTAAAATTGAATTGGGTTTGGGCTTTAGGGTTAAAATTATATTGGGTTCGGCTTTATGGTTAAAATTGAATTGGGTTGGGCTTTAGGGTTAAAATGATATTGGATTTGGGCTTTGTGGTTCAAATTCAAGGGTTTACAATTTAGGGTTTATGGTTTAAGATTTACAGTTAAAATTGAAGGGTTTGGGCTTTACGAATCGTATGAATTGGTTTTGGGCTATATGATTCAAATTCAATTGTTTAGGGTTTAGGGTTTGTGGTTTATGCTTAAAAGTTAAAATTGAAATGGGTTGGACTTTACGGTTAAAATTGAATTGGGTTTGGGCTTTACGGATCGTATGAATTGGGGTTGGGTTGTTGGGTTAAAATTCAAGGGTTTAGGCTTTAGGGTATTTATAATTAAAATTTAGGGTTGGGCTTTATGGTTAACATTGAAATAGGTTTGGGCTTTAGGGTTCAAAGTATGGTTTATGTTTAAAATTGTATTGGATTCAGGTTATGCACTGTCCCTAAGCTTGGGTTTTAAGTATGTAATTGTTATATATAATTTTTAAAAGTAGCGATACTTTTACAAATAGTTACAATTTCGAATGTCCATTAATTAGGAAAAATATGTTTTTGAATTTTTTTTTTATATAAACACTAAAGGAAATGTTTTTTGCAACAAAAAAGAAGGTTATTTGAGGGAAGTATTTGTTGTAATTTTCAAATATTGAAATAAATAATTTTTGAAGGATTTTATTCCGAAAGGACAATTTTACCCCTAAATGTTTCTATAAAATAACCTCTCATGTCCAACCAAATTTAGAGCATATTATCATACACAATCTAACTTATCTATCTTCACCAAAATCATGGGAAAAAAAAAAAAATATATGCTGTGAAGACAGGGTTTAGGGGTGATGTACCTAGTAAAGTGAAAATCCCTACACGGGATTCGTTTACTGATGCGAACAAAGGTAGTAAACAAGGCTCTGTAAGTGAACCTGCATAAAATAATATGCAATTGTAGTAATCAGATGCAGTTCAGAGGTACCTGTGCGCAATTCCAAAATTCGTAAAACGGGTGGTTATAATTTTCACTTCGAACGTACAAACATAAATTTGAACAGGCCAAACAGTAATCTACATAGTACAATACTGAAAACATTAGCATAACATGTTATTTTTGGATCACACTTCCAAATTGCAAACATGATAAATTTAAACTAAAACATTACACTTTAATCCTTGAACTTGTAGTTCTCATCATCCGAGTCATCCGTGGACTGCCATTTTTCAACATCCTCCCAATGCGTAATGAGCTTGTCAGTGTAGCAATCCCTGCACCATTCCGTCTCTTGAGGGGTGCACTTGCAAACAAGAGGAGATGGTGGCTTTGGAGGCGAGGGAGTCGGAGACTGGTAAACTTGAACATTGTCCAAATTTACAGAAAAAAGATCTTTGCAAAGTCCACATGGACGTAAATCATGCAGAACATAGTTACAAAAGTTAGTCGTAACATGAACTTTGGGATCATTTGGATCCCAACCTTGCTGCTTTGGGTTTTTGACAACGTGAGGTTGGTTTGAAGAGGAAGCTATGCATTTGTAATGGATAGAGTCAAAGAGGCAGTCACTCAAATACCCCTTTTATAGAAGAATGGAGGGTTTCAAATGTTAATGCAAGGGTTACTCGGAAAAATTAACCCAACCAACTAACGTTTTCATACAAACGAATGCAATGTTCACACAAACGAAAGGATTGCGTTCATTGAGAAAATTTACCCATTCGCCGAAAAAATATCCACAACCACCTTACTTTTTCAAACAAATGCGGTGTTTATTCTAGTGAAGGCAAGGGTTGCATTAGTTCAGTAAAGTTACCTATTCCCCGAAAAATGGGCCCAACCAATTTACTTTTGCAAACAAACGGGGAGTTTGTTCAATTGAAAGCAAGGGTTTGCTTTTGTTCAGAAATATTCGACGTTCCGCAGAAAAAAAGGCCAACAAACTTTCTTTTTCAAACGAACATGGTGTTCGTTCACACGAACGCAATACGTCCGTTACTTGAGAAAAGTTACCTGTTCACCAAAAAAATACCCCAACCACCTTACTTTTTCAAACAAATGGGGTACTTTTTCACACGAACACAACAGGTGCGTTCAAACAAACGGGTTGTTTGTTCTAGTGAACGCAAGGGTTGCGTTCGTTCAGTAAAGTTACTCGTTTCTTGAAAAATGGGCCCAACCAACTTACTTTCGCAAACAAACGGGGAGTTTGTTCAACCGAACGCAAGGGTTTTCTTTCGTTCAGAAATATTCGACGTTTCGCCAAAAAAGAGGGCCAACAAACTTAATTTTTCAAACCAACATGGTGTTTGTTCACACGAATGCAATACGTGCATTACTTGAGAAAAGTTACTAGTTCGCCCAAAAAATGCCCCAACCACCTTACTTTTTCAAACAAACGGGATACTTTTTCACACGAACGCAACAGGTGCGTTCATTGAGGAAAGTTTTCTGTTCGCCGAAAAAATAAATCCAACCAACTTACTTTTTCAAAAAACGAAGTGTTTGTTCTAGCCAATGTAAGAGTTGCGTTCATTTAGTAAAGTTACCTGTTGCCTGAAAAATAGGCCCAACCAACTTACTTTTTCAAACAAATGAGGTGTTTGTTCACACGAACGCAATACGTGCGTTCCTTGAGAAACGTTACTCATTCGCCCAAAAAAGGTCCTTAACGACCCTACTTTTTCAAACCAACATGGTACTTTTTCATACGAACGCAACGGGTGCGTTCGTTGAGGAAAGTGTTCTGTTCACAGAAATAAATACCTAACCAACTTACTTTTTCAAACAAATGGGGTGTTTGTTCAAGTAAACGCAATGATTGCTTTCGTTCAATAAAGTTACTCGTTCCCCACACACAAGGGCCCCACCAACCTAATTTTTCAAACAAACAGGGTGTGTCTTCAATCAAACAGAATGGGGTGCGTTTGTTCAGAAAAATGCCACGTTCCCCCGAAAAATAAGCCCAACAAACTAACTTTTTCAAACGAACGTGATTTTTGTTCACACTAATGTAAAGGGTTCGTTCATTGAGAAAAGTGACCTGTTCATTAAAAAAATGGGTCCAACCAGCTGACTTTTTCTAATAAACCTGGTGTTTGTTCTAGTGAAGACAAGACTTGTGTTCGTTCAGTAAAGTTGACTGTTTTCCAGAAAGATGGGCCCAACCAACTTACTTTTTCAGACAAACGGGGTATGTGTTCAACCAAACGCAAGGTGGTGCGTTTGTTTTGACAGGACCCGAACCAAATTCCACTTTGGAATTCGAGTCGAACCATGTGCTTGTCCGACACTTGGCGAATGTCGGGCACAATTGACCTATTTGCCCTTCTAATTGTAATTTTAACCTTGACTCCTACCGAAAATTCGGCAGAGTCTCCCCGGTAATTTGCTTAATCTCAAAATTTTCACCTGTCAAAACAAGCATGTATATCAATACAATCAACTGCCAGAACTTCAATATACATGCCAATAGTTCCATTCTCAATCTAGGGCAATATATCAGAGCAATTCTAATAGTTTAGAGATGAGTTAATCCTTTTACAAAACAGCACTTTTGTAAACAAGAAGGCGCGGGAGACAAAAAGGCCCGGTGGTGGATTTCCTGTGCACGCTACAGCCTAGGGGCGCAAAACATTCGAAAAATGTGAGTGGACAAAAATAAAGTTCTCGAAAACAATATATGAACAGAATAACCCCACTATAAAAATAGTTATGAAAGTCTGAATATTTCAATTGTATTTGAATTATGCTGAAATCAAGGCATTCACATAATTATATACACATATACAATCAAATTCAAGATCAATAAAACTAGACTTTTCCTGTTCATTATATTCATACTGAAATCAAAGCATTCACATAAGTATATACGCAGATGCAAAAAATCACTGTAATCAAAATTCGCATAAAAGCACTGGAATCAATTTAAAAAGTACCACTTAGGTGTACCCCTTTTTTTTCCGTCAATTCCTGATATCCGTCAATTCCCTTGGCAGGTCTCGGTGACACAAAGTCAACCCGAGCCACAAACTGGCAGGATTCAGGGGACCGTAGTCAGTCTGATCCACAATCCTGGCAGGATTCAAGGGACCGTAGTCAGCCTGATCCACAATCCTGCCAGGATTCAGGGGACCGTAGTCAGCCTGATCCGCAATCCTGGCACTCATGGTCCGGGGGTCCCCGAAACTCGTGAGGCAAATGTCAAGTGCACTGACAAAACTGAAGGCAACAGATACTGAAAACAAACTGTTTCTGTACTGGGTACCCACGGTGGTTTTAAGAAAATATAAAATTTCTGAGAAAATATAAATGTTTGAAAATTTCTGATAAATAACTGCATTTTTATTAAATATGGAACTCTGCTGCCATAAGAAAATATAGGTTTCTGAAAAATCTAATAAATAGCTGAATTGTTTGAAAAATATGGAACTATGCTGCCATTTTATCTGATATCAATCTCAAACTCTGCTTTCTATAACTCTTTAGCATATTCAACTAAGCATCACAAAAATAAAAATATTTAACTTCACAAATCATGCTAGGAAAATCACAATCCATAAAACTTATTCAAGATTAAATAATGAAACTCATTTATATAAAATCGTTTATAAAAGAAAAGTCCACTCACTCCTGGTCCGAGCTAGCTAGACCTTCTGAAGGTCCCTCCTGCGGGTTTGCCTGGTCCCGGGTGCCTGGTTAAACCACCATGAATATTTAATTAATAAAACTACTCGGTATAAGTTTTTAAGTAAAACCCTGACCCCCGGCTCCTAGAAATACGTGCACTAACTTAAAGTCTTCCTTATGCCAACTTTAGCATTTCAGATATTTAGAACTGTCAGAAAAGACCCGAGACTCCACTAAGCGATAAACTTCCATTTTGGTCGATACGGAACCCCGTGGGGTCCACGACCTCCGATTACCAATATGAGAATTCCTATCGGTTCCTCACATTTAAATAACCATGTTTTGCAAGTCTGGTCTGAAACTGACGATCGGATTGATCACGATCGTGTAATCATAAAATTTCTAAACCCTAGCCCCAGGATTCGCGATTTCGGAGTATCCGGGACTCCGATTCACAATCCGTCGAATCCTACACAATTTTGAAATTATCTAGAACAACATATCTGAAATTGAGCGCGATCCAATGGCTGAGCAGTATTGAACCCGGAATTCGCACAATATGGAAAATCCGTTCGAGGCTCAAACGGTATTCAAATTGAGATCCGCGAAATCCTACGCGCTCGTGACAACCTAAGGATCGCAACAGTGCCACTGCAGTACCCTCACCCACGAGCCGCAGCACGCGCCGGCAGCGATGGGTGTCCAAAGCGGTTACACCTCGCCGGAAAAACTTAAAACCACGACTCTAAACCCCTACCCTAGGTAAAACACCATATTTGAAACCACTTTTGTCCTACCCCAAAAACTGACTGGAAGTGGCTGATCACGGAGGCCAAAATCGGCCGAAACTTCAAGCTCAAAAATCCAATAGCTACACTGAGAATCGATCAATTCCTACCCAACAGGCAGCTAGAATAGCTCGAGAGGTTCAAAATCCATACTTGGGTCGACGGAAATGGTGGCCGGAGGAGGGAGATCGGCGGCTGTGAAGTTCAGACGACGTCGGCCGCTTCTTCTCCAAATTTCGGCGAATCCGCGGCTGGAGGAGGGAGATCGGCGGCTGTGAAGTTCAGACGACGTCGGCCGCTTCTTCTCCAAATTTCGGCGAATCCGCGGCTGGAGGAGGGAGATCGGCGGCTGTGAAGTTCAGACAACGTCGGCCGCTTCTTCTCCAAATTCCGGCGAATCCGCGGCGGCCGGCGGCTGGAGCTGGCTGGGGCTGGAAGAGGACGTCGTCCCGGTCATTTTGGTACCGGCCCCGTCCACAGCTGTGGCCGGTAGCAGGAGTTGCGAAGGAGAGAGGTAGAGGACGCAGGAGAGGTCGCGGGAGAGAGAGAGAGAGATAGCTGGTTTTTATAAAAACCAACTTTGAAAAATTTACGATTTTGCCACTGAGTTTCTTTTGACCATAACTCTCTCGTTACAACTCCGATTCAGGCCCACTACGTGTCTATGAACTCATTTCACCGTGCTCTACGCAACGGTGTCTGTAGAATTGTCAAATTCCTCCGCTGAAACTGAATCCAGGTCGGTAGCCTCCATAGTTGCGGCCACTCGATGATCTGGAACTGTAAGTACCTCTCTTAGATACTCCCTGACTCGTACCACCTATGTCAAGATGCTACTTACGGAGTTCACCTTGTGGTCTGACCATCATGTGGCTGAGGCAGACATCACCACATCACCAAAGCTAATCAACCACTGACTGATCACAATACCTCGGATGGAGGCCTTTAACCCCATCGTGAAAAGGTGGTACTTCTTGCTTTCATTCTTCACTAGTGGAAGGCAATACTTAGACGGTTGAAACTTTTTCTCGTACTCTGATACAGTCATAATCCCCTGTCCAGCTGTAAAAACTCTTGCATCTTCACATTCTGGTAGACTTGTGAATAGTACTGACTATCAAATGCGGCTCTAAAATACTTGCCACGTACTAGTTAAAGGATCCCGGTATCTCCTCTTGACCGAGTCCCACCAATGTTAGATATTTCTGATCAAGAAGAAGGTGGCCAGAGTAACTATACTATTCTGTAGAACAACCATGACTTCCCTGATCTGCTCCATCCTGTTGGGGTACCGTCACCATCAGAATCAGTGGCCCCCCAATCCTCTTTACTTGATCCGCATAACTCACGAAGGGATCTCTAAGCTGCCCAATCCTGCCTAAAACTTGAGCCAACAACTCCAAAGTCTACTGGAAGTTAAGATCTCCCTGCATAATAGGCATAGCAGGTACGGCTCTTGACGAACCTCTAACAAAAGACTACTCTGCCGGTTCAAATACCGGTACAGTTCCTGCCCGATCTGGGGATCCCATCCCCTTATGTCCGGACGACTGTCTAGTCCCTCTACGGACACCACCACCCTTAGGGCCCATCTGTACTATCACGAGAAACAGATTTTGAAAAAAAAAAAAAACGAGAATGCACAAGGTGCAAAGTCTACATGAAGTGGAACCTTGCTCTGATACCAAATTGACAGGACTCGAACCAAATTCCGCTTTGGAATTCGAGTCGAACCCTGTGCGTGTCCGACACTTGGCGAATGTCGGGCACAATTGACCTATTTGCCCTTCTAATTGTAATTTTAACCTTGACTCCTACCGAAAATTCGGCAGAGTCTCCCCTGTAATTTGCTCAATCCCAAAATTTTCACCTGTCAAAACAAGCATGTATATCAATACAATCAACTGCCACAACTTCAATATACATGCCAATAGTTCCATTCTCAATCTAGGGCAATATATCAGAGCAATTCTAATAGTTTACAGATGAGTTAATCCTTTTACAAAACAACACTTTTGTAAACAAGAAGGCGCGGAAGACAAAATGGCCCGATGGTGGATTTCCTGTGCACGCTACAGCCTGGGGGCGCAAAAAAATCAAAAAATGTGAGTGGACAAAAATAAAGTTCTCGAAAACAATATATGAACAGAATAACCCCATTGTAAAAATAGTTATGAAAGTCTGAATATTTCAACTGTATTTGAATTATGCTGAAATCAAGACATTCACATAATTATATACACATATACAATCAAATTCAAGATCAATAAAACTAGACTTTTCCTGTTCATTATATTCATACTGAAATCAAAGCATTCACATAAGTATATACGCAGATGCAAAACATGTTCAATATCGAGAAAACTCGCATAAAATCACTGTAATCAAAATTCGCATAAAAGCACTGAAATCAATTTAAGAACTACCACTTAGGTGTACCCCTGTTTTTTTTTTTTCCATCAATTCCTGATATCCGTCAATTCCCCTGGCAGGTCTCGGTGACACAAAGTCAACCTGAGCCGGAAACTGGGAGGATTCAGGGGACCGTAGTCAGCCTGATCCGCAATCCTGGCAGGATTCAGGGGACCGTAGTCAGCCTGATCCGCAATCCTGGCACTCATGGTCCGGGGGTCCCCGAAACTCGTGAGGCAAATGTCAAGTGCACTGACAAAACTGAAGGCAACAGATACTGAAAACAAACTGTTTCTGTACTGGGTACCCACGGTGGTTTTAAGAAAATATAAAATTTCTGAGAAAATATAAATGTCTGAAAATTTCTGATAAATAACTGCATTTCTATTAAATCTGGAACTCTGCTGCCATAAGAAAATATAAGGTTTCTGAAAAATCTGATAAATAACTGAATTGTTTGAAAAATTTGGAACTATGCTGCCATTTTATCTGATATCAATCTCAAACTCTGCTTTCTATAACTCTTTAGCATATTCAACTAAGCAGCACAAAAATAAAAATATTTAACTTCACAAATCATGCTAGGAAAATCACAATCCATAAAACTTATTCAAGATTAAATAATGAAACTCATTTATATAAAATCATTAACTAAACCTTCTGAAGGTCCCTCCTGCGGGTCTGCCTGGTCCCGGGTGCCTGGTTAAACCACCATGAATATTTAATTAATAAAACTGCTCGGTATAAGTTTTTAAGTAAAATCTTGACCCCCGGCTCCTTGAAATACATGCACTCATTAAAGTCTTCCTTATGCCAACTTTAGCATTTCAGATATTTAGAACCGTCTGAAAAGACCCGTGACTTCACTAAGCGATAAACTTCCATTTTGGTCGATACGGAACCCCGTGGGGTCCACGACCTCCGATTACCAATCTGAGAATTCCTATCGGTTCCTCACATTTAAATAACCATGTTCTACAAGTCTGGTCTGAAACTGACGATCAGATTGATCACGATCGTATAATCGTAAAATTTCTAAACCCTAGCCCTAGGGTTCGCGATTTCAGAATATCCGGGACTCCGATTCACAATTCGTCGAATCATCCACAATTCTGAAATTATCTAGAACAACATATCTGAAATTGAGCGCGATCCAACGGCTCAGCAGTTTTGAACTCGGAAATCGCACAATATGGAAAATCCGTTCGAGGCTCAAACGGTATCCAAATAGAGATCCGCGAAATCCTACGCACTCGTGACAACCTAAGGATTGCAACAAGACACAGTACCACTGCGCTACCCTCACCCACACGCCGGCAGCGATGGGTGTCCAAAGCGATTACACCTCGTCGGAAAAACTTAAAACCATGGCTCCAAACCCCTACCCTAGGTAAAACACCATATTTGGAACCACTTTTGTTCTTGGACCTACCCCAAAAAGTGATTGGAAGTGGCCGATCACGGAGGCCAAAAATTGGCCGAAACTTCAAGCTCAAAAATCCTATAGCTACACAGAGAATCGATCAATTCCTACCCAACAGGCAGCTAGAATAGCTCGAGAGGTTCAAAATCCATACCTGGGTCGACGGAAATGGTGGCCGGAGGAGGGAGATCGGCGTCTGTGAAGTTTGGACGACGTCGGCCGCTTCTTCTCCAAATTTTGGCGAATCCACGGCGGCTGGCGGCGGGAGCTGGCTAGGGCTGGAAGAGGACGTCGTCCCGGTCGTTTTGGTACCGGCCCCTTCCGCAGCCGTGGCCGGTGGCCGGAGTTGCGAAGGAGGGAAGGTGGAGGACGCGGGAGAGGTCGCGGGAGAGAGAGAGAAAGCTGGTTTTTATAAAAACCAACTTTGAAAAATTTACGATTTTGCCATTGAGTTTCTTTTGACCATAACTCTCTCGTTACAACTCCAATTCAGGCCCACTACATGTCTATGAACTCATTTCACCGTGCTGTACGCAGCGGTGTCTGTAGAATTGTCAAATTCCTTCTCGGTCAAAAAGTCAATTTTTCCTTAATAAAATATTCCAAGGGCAAAATTGTCGTTTCTCAAAGTAAATTATTCCTTAATTATGAATTTTGGGTTTGGGTTATTACATGTTTAGAAAAATTCGAAGTTCCCATGAAAAAGGAACCCCAGTCCAAACTACCAAGTACCAAGTACCAGGTACCAACTACAGACGAAGAATTATTTAAGGAGTTACTTCCTATACATTTCAACTCAAAGACTTCCACCTCTTTTACTAATAACATTACTCATACACAATCTGAAGAGAAAAAAGAAAACTCAAACAATGTCACATTCAGTGGTTGGTAGCTCATGAGGCTCTTCCACGCCTAAGAAGAACAGGGTGGGTGATAATGATGGTGTTGATTCTTCGAATTATATCCGCCAGCAAGTGGAACGAGCCCATAATGTCACAAAGCCTCCCACTGAGGATAGTAACAACATCTTTCATGAAGGAGATTTAATCACCAAGTACGACATTTATAATGGTGGGATTGAGATTGGCTTTGAGATGTTTAGGAAATATGCTCAGCTTGTTGATGCTGGTTCAACTAAGTGGGACAAAATTAAAGTATACGAAGCAATTGCTATGAAGCGAGCTCCGTGAAGCACCAGCATTTTATGATTTGCATTATGTTGTTTGTCATAATTTCGGATGTAATTTCAGATGTTATAATTTCATCCGTGATATCGGATGTTAAATGTTATAATCAGTATGGTAGAATAGTTTGAGTGTTTAGTTTTGTAACAAAAAAACCCCTAAATATGGTTAGGAGACCTTTATTATCAATGACCTAGGAACTCATGTTTCGTAAATGAAGTCTGGTCCCCAAATATGCTATAATGTTCCCATTGCGGCAACAAAAAAACTAATGTGTGCAATTTATTACAAGATGTAGATAATGTACAATTGGCAGTCATGTAATGCAATTATACATGATATAATGCAAAAACAACGTCCCTGAATGCAAAAAGGGATAAGTACATGCAATTGCATTGCCTTAACCATAAAACCCTATGTGCATGCGGTTACACTAAATGTAATTATATTTCAGTATTTGGGCCTTTCCAGTCGTGAAATGTTTCGATGTCGTGAAGAAAACTAAAAATGCATTTGTAAGCAAAAATGGAATTCAATTACATGACGTGCAACAGTCATGTTATAATTGCACTTGCTATATTACAAAAGAACCCCGACTGTGCTCAAATAGGGATATATACATGCAATTACACCTAATTTCTAAACTGTAATCCCTTATGACCTACTGTCAAACTTTCTACTTTTCCTGGGAGCATGTCTTTGGCTTTCTTGTGATGGGATGATGAGGGATGAAGGGACCATGTTCGGCCAACTTGTCAAGTTCTTCGTCGACAACTCTTCGAGCGGACTCCCTTACTTCCTTTAGACGTGTGTTTTTTTAGTTTCTTCAGCAACGATAGTGCAATGCGAACCCGCTCACTTGCATGTTGAAACTACAAATAAAAAACAAACCCGTCAAAGAAATGATTAACAAAAATATCTGACATGGAAGACAAAAGTATGAAACGATATATATGCTGACTCACTTTATTTGAACCGTGTGATGTGCATTGAATGTCTTCTAGCCAATTCATCATGAAGATACCACAATCGCATCCATTTAGTTGTCTGCGAGCCTTGTCAGTTCGCACAATGTTGAATTTTGCAAACTGCCATCCCTTTTCAAAATATTTGACAATCTTATCTTATCATTGTAAATGTAGTCCAAAACTTTCATCTACAACACAATCAATTCAAATCACTTAGTCGGGATGTTAGGAGAATAAAATACAAATCAAAATTAGGTAAATTAAACTTACAATTCGTTCTGCTAATTGATAACGAGCTGCGTTGTATTTAGGACCGAGGAGGCTATCCCATAGTTCAACTTTTTTTTTTATCACCAATAAGCACCACTAGCAAATACCAATGACTCTCGATTCGATCCAAAAAGGGAATGAAAATATAGGAGCATAATGACTTGCTCAGAAAAACATGCGTATACAAAAGTGCACTAAAGATATTGTGAAAAGGAACTTACATTGATACTTTCTTGCACTTCTTAAGGCCTACGGTGAACCAGTTTGAGTTTTCCCTTCTAAGTTTGACACCCAATTCAAAAAGTTTACCATCACTTGTATTATTAACTTGCTCATACATTCACATATAGTGTAAGCGTAAATTCATTTACTAAATCACAAACTATAATAGTTTGAAAAATATGAATGCTTACCGACATATATGTGTGGAAGTACCAATTCTCTAACCCCTTTTCTTGTAGATAATACACTTGTGCGTTTAGTACTCTATCATTAATCCACATTTCGAGCCTCAAGCACATGAACTCCTCTCTCGTGACATGATGTTCGTTTTCAATTTGAATTATAACTTCCTCACTACAACAAAGGAAGAAAGCAATTGTTATAATTAAATTCACGTACGCGAAAACATATAAGGAATTTGGTCGATTTCATAATTCAACATTTGTAAGTAGTTACCTTCAAAGGTTGTTAGACCTAAAAATATAACTAAATAACTCAAAATCGGAGTCTTGTAAGTCCCCGGGTTTTAATTTGAAAGGCCAATTTTAATCTTAGATGCCGTCTTTTGCACAGCCTTTCCTTTTGCGTTTGACGGGTCAACCCATGGCTCTCTACAATGAAGCCCTTGACGCTTTTCGGCCGTTCAACATATTTGAATTCCACTTTGATCACCACGGGCCAATTTTGTGAACTTCCTCTTTTCCACGCCAATTTTCAACTGTGGAAAAGGGAATCCAAATATTACATTCAGGAAAAAAAAAAATTTAGTATTTTACAACTATGTAAATAAATGCATACTTAATAAATGTAAAAGATAACAAGAAACTCGATCTTGAAACTCCTAATCGCTCATCATACCTTAGATTCACTGAAAGTCTGTCCATCCGATAATGGCGTCCAAGGATTGTTTACATCAACTGCACATTTCTCCTTTAATTTGCTAGATTCTTCACCCTTCTTCTTCACAACATTCTCTTGCGTCTTTCATAAAGGAGCTCACTTGACTCATTACCTTGTCAGTGAGTTCCAACATTGAGCGTTGGACCTCTGCCTGTATTATCTCTCCAAAGCTAGTCCTTCAACTGATCGCTTCACCTCAGCCTATATTAATGATGCCAAACTGATAGAAACTTCTTGAAAAATTCTTTCAAGTTTTACTCCGGACACTTCATTCGTTGGACGGTGCTTTGAAACAACCCAAATGGTAGGACTATGAAACCCACCTTGCTTTCTAACCCATTTAATCATTTTCCACACTGAGTTATTGTCCCAGGACACAATGGGATCCAAAGACTTATCAACATATACTCCACCATGAACAATTGAATCGAAATAGAATAGTTGCAGAAAAAGCAGTGACCCATTTACATATGTAACTTTCTTCGCTTTGAACGATCTAACACCTTCACATAAAAAGTTGAATCCACCGTCGGCCCAGTTCTTGGTCTCTATCTTCCCTGGGATCGTCAAGAAAGTTAAATAGTTCCCGGTCACTGATGGTGAATATGTGGGGCAAAATACAGTGCCGAGTGCAAACATCACAAATCGAACTTTAAAGTCCTCATTCGCATTTTCGCACTTTTCAAATTGTTCAGCTAAACCCCTTACTAATACTCTCTTTCCATTTCCACCGAAACTCTTCACTAACTGTTTCACCTTTTCATCTTCTACCGGCCAATCGAGTTCAACATCCTCACTGGTGTTCTTAAGACCCATAACACGCCCAAACTCAACGGCACTTATTCCAAACACATTGTCGTGCAGTTCTATAAAAGACGTATCAAGATTGAACCTTTGAATCAAAAATTGGCATAGTTGGCGGTGTAAACGAGTGCAGGACAAAGATGACACATTACCAAACCCAATAGCATTAATTGCTAACCGCTTCTCATTCGACAATTTTTCCACTGTACGATGAAATCGGTCCGAGCTGCATCTAGTGATAAAACCCATCTCATTCACTGAGTCGTTTACTTGCCCACTCGAACCTTCCAAGGCAGAACCATATGTTGCCTTCTCTTTAGGGTTCAATTTCCTCCACTTATTAGCAATCTCTTCTTGTACCTGAAATTAAAATTTCTCATTAATAGAGCCTTCTTAATAAAATAATTATTAAACTAACCCAATCCATTGCCATCTCTCTCCTTACTGTCCAACTTTGCATTGGCCATTTTCCCTATTTCATGTCGTCCTTTTTTCCTGTAAATCATTTATTTTTAACCAAAAAACCATCATAATATTAACCAACCACATTTTCAATTTTTAGATGTACGTGTAACTTACATAAATTAAAAAATGCATCTCGGCCAACTCTTGATTGTTGCACATTACTCTCGGCCTTGTGCTTTCCTTTCGCTGATCCCTTTTTTTGAGCTTCCATAACTTACACAAATAAAGTACAAAACACTATCATGCAATTGTCTCTAGCGCCAATAATTCGAATACTAATACAAAGCCTAATACACCCTAAACCCCCTAAACCCCGTATACACCACAACATCACATTGCTTAATTAAAAAAATACGGGGACTTAGATTTGCACACAGTCGCTTAGTAATTGCATATACTAATATGCAATTGCACGACACTACTTGCAAGTGCATCAGCCCTCGATTATAACATTGCACAGATAATGCACACAACCCACCCATGCATTTCTCTATTGGGCCGGATTCTTACTCATTCCAAATCCCAATCCAAATCTTATCCAATCCTAACATTACACTTTCGGAACACTTTACTCCCCATTAAAAAAATTCAAAAACACAGTCAAACCTACCTATCTACCACAAAATCACCTCACTTGCATAATTTCAAAACAAAAGTATATACTGTAATTGCATTCAGTGACTTGGATTTGCATAAAGGCGATTAGTAATTGCATATAGAGATATGCAATTGCATGAACATTACAACCATCAATCTAAGATACCCACTTCACCTCACGACACTTTCAGAATGAGAAATCCACTTCATCTCATGAATGTGAGAAACCTACTTCCCTTCTTGCCCCAATTCATCACCACATAATTTCAATTAACAATAACATAAAACATAGTGTTAACTTACCTTCACAAGGAACTAATACCAAATGCTTTCACAAGGGCTCGATTGCAGACGAGAGGAGTGCCAACAACACACCAGTGACTGGAAAAACTGAATTCCAATTCCGATTATCAACCCAAAATGCTAACCCAAAAATTTTCCCCAAAATCCAAACCCTAGAATAGGGGTTTTTATTTTTTATTTTTTATTTTTTATTTTTACAATGATGACAAACAAGAGAGAGAGGTTGCAGAGAGGAGGAAGAAACTTTCTACAGAATAGGAGTTGAAGAAGATGACTTTGAAGACCATGAAGATTATCTGTTTGAAGTTGAACCAGACCACTTTGAGGAAGAAGAACGTCGACTGACTGTTCATATGAAATCGTTTACCTATTGACCTTAGGAGCAGCGCGTGAAATCATTTACCTGTTGACCAGGTCAGTAGGTTTCCCTTGTTTTTTTTAAAAAGTCACGTGATCGGCTGTACCGGTATAGCTGAGGCACCACAGAAGTACTCGTCGACTTAAGCACACAATATAGGATAATGTATTGACCAAGATTGCAAAAGATGGCACACAAAAGGGGGGGTGTAGCTACACTAGGGCCTGGTGGCATTTTTGTCACTTGTGACATTTTTGATCCTATAAGTGTGTACCTATGGAATCCTAATCATCCTAGAGTTCTTCAAGTTGATGAAATTGGAAGAGAGAAAACATCAAGCTCTCTCCCCTTAACCTCTTGAATCAATCATATAAAGTGAAGGTGCTAGCACCACTCTTCAATTGTTGGCTACTCATTCTCTCATCCCATTCAATCCTTGGTGAAGAGCTTTGGAGAAGTGTATATCTTTGTACCTATTTGGAGAGCTACAAGGTGGAGAATCAACATAAAAGGGAAAGCCAACAACAAAGGGACCACTCCCTCTACTTGAACACCATTCTTGGTTTCAAGATTCGCTCCAAGGGTATGAACATCTTATCTTTATCTCAAATAGGATTTAGAGAGTCTTTGGTGCACACTTCCATGGACTCATAAAGATTGGGAACAAATGAGACTTGCATGAATCCCTAGTTTATTTAATGCTTCCGCTCTTACTTTGATTTCATATTAGATATGACATGCTAGATGATTTATACTCTCAAAGTATGGTTGTAGAGTTTTTAGAAATCTCTACAAAACACCATTCCTGCCATATTCCCTTCAACATATCCATACATATATCGTCTAAATATCGATAATATCGGAAAATATCAATGGTAATATCGAAAAATATTGATGTCGATAATTTCTCACACTTCAGCAACATTTGGCCAAAATATCGCTATAATATTGATAATATCGAGATGATGATTTCTCTCGCACTTCAGCAATACTTCACAAAACCATCTAAGGTCTCAAAAATTACATAAACACCCCCTAAGGTTTCAGTTTGTTTTCACAAAGCCTCTTTTCATTGATTGTTTGTTTGTCCAAAGATTGATGATTTCATTTAAATATAAAATAAAAAAAAACTTATACAAATGACAAAATTAACCTCAATAAAGTATATGCAATATAATTTCAAAGGCTAATCTGTCATTTGGATAAAAAAAAATTTGGTATAAAATCATCAATCTTCGGATGAAAAATCAATGAAAATGAGTTTTGTGAAAACAATTTAATCCTCAAAGGTTGTACTTGTAATTTCTAAAACCACAAGGAGTTTTGTGAAAAAAACCGAATTGTGAAAAAACCGAAAACCTTAGGGGTGTTAGTGCAAATAACTCAAATTTGAACCTTATAAGAACTCTATGTGGTACAAAGTCACTCATGTATCTTACAATGCAATGTATCAAGTGTAAAATACTGTAGCAAATTATTATAAATAAATGATTATAGTGTGCTTAATCTTCTTTCATTAATTACTACATATTTTATACACTCGCTAGTGTTTGTCAGCTTGCTATATAACTAACTTAAATAAGTTAAACTCATAATGCAATGCATTTCATTTTCATTTTTTTTTGTGATAAAGTAATAGATAATTAACTAAATAAATATCATCAAAAGTTTCACAAAAAATTTCCAAGTTTTTTTCATAATTTCCGTCATTTTTATTCAATTTTTATCGATATCGATAATTTCCCAATATTTCTATCGAAATTTCCGTGTTTTTAGCTTACCGATGTCTCCACAACCATCAATATTTAAGACTTTGGGGAAAACTCATCATAAAGGAAAAACAGTTTTCTTTTGGTCTCAGGAAAAACAGTAATTTGTTAATGATGTTTAACATTTCCCTCCCTCCCAAAAATTGAAGAGGAAAAACATCATCGTCTTGTCTTTTTCTACGACCAGCTTGCAAACCAAATTTTTTATACCAACATTGTTCCTCTATTGGACTTCCACCAAAGTCGGCAGGACAGATATGTTAGGTACCAAAAGCCAGAAAGAGCAATAAACAGAGAGAGAACTAAAAGAGACAATTCTTCATTCATATCCAAAATGGCCAAAAGCATGAGGCTAAAGAAAACAATCAGAGTGAGAAAGAACATCTACAGAGAGCATTACACGTGTCTATGGGCTACTATCAATTGGGCCATACCAAGAGATCCTAAAGCCCAGTAGGAAGGTATCGTAACAAGATACCTCAACATCTTTCTGAACCAACTTTTCCAAGAATGGAGCGCTTTTCGCATTTTTCAGACTCTCTGCTGCCAAGTAATAGATTGCCTTCTGGTTCTCAGGCATGTTCTCGACATAATCATCTAAGCTTATCAGTTCTTCCTCACTTTTTGAACAGTAGAACAGCAACAAGGGTGTTATGCTCTTGTGATTTCCAGAGTCCTCGATGCATCCCAACTTTAGAAACCTGCCAAAGTTCTCCAATAATTTATTGTAATTCTGGGATCAAGTAATAACATTTTCCAAGGTAATAACAATTTTCCGCCTTTCAAGTGGAATCGAAGAAGAAAACCCAAGCTTAATTGCTGCTACCACCCTCTTATTTCACTCTTAGAGACCTCTTGAATCATGTCAAATGTTTTCCGTATGAGTCTCTTTCTCATAATCCTTCAGAGAAAATAGCAGATAGATGGACACTAAGAAATAATACAATACGACCTGATACAAATATCTAAG
>NW_023010049.1:0-2965 GCF_902201215.1 Prunus dulcis
CACCTACAAATCTGTCTCAGTGTCTCTACACAAATGACTTGAAACTAGTCATCCTCCCAATTGAGCAGACGTAATGTGTACCAGTCTTTGTAAGTCACCATTGTCTAATTGGAGATCTTATCACGAGGAACATTTTAGGATACAATATTTATATGTATGGAAAGGTCTTGTGTATCTAACTTCTTTAGACCACTTTCTATTTATATCTTAATCCATGGACTTGTTACTTTGTGTACGTTATGTATCTAAAGCAACGTTCTTGCCCCTTTGATTATTATATATTATTTTCTTAAAATTGTCCATTTTATATTGGCTTCTAGGGCATATATCTAACAGCAACCACACTAGCCAGGTTCGCATGGAAAGAGTCAACCCCGAAGGGCCAAGTTGATCTCCCACTTACTAGAGGTAAATACCCAAAATGCACAACAATCTAGATTGAGTTCACAGTCATGCATTGCCTGACTACATACGATGTCATCTTAGGGTGAGTAGCTATATGAGGGTTAGGCGGTGATTTTGGAACGAAGCCTATTGATGAAAATACCAACACCAAATGGCATCATCACGGTCAAGGGTAGGGGTGGGCATTAGAACCGCAAAACCGCAAAACCGAATCAAACCAAACCGAAAAAATTCGAAAAAAACCGTGTTGACTAAAAAGTCAAAAATCGAGTCAAATCCGACCGGACCGGTTCAGACCGATTTTGGTTTCGGTTTTCTACTACAAGGAACCAGTCCAATCCGAACCGGTCTAATATAATTAATTAATATATATTTTTATATTATATATATTTATATTTTATATTTTATATATATAGTTAACATGTGGCTGTTTTGTATTGGCTGTCTAAACTACTACCGTATGCACATACACACAGGATCATCACAACTAAAACACGATTTGGGGTTTCTTTCTTCCTTTTTCGTTTTTATTTCCTCTCTCTCTCTGTCTGATCTGAGAGCCGCCGAACCCGAACCTCTCTTTTCCTCTGCAGCTTCCAGCACTCTTGCAGCCATCCTTGTTCTTCTTCAGCCGTCGCGCCGTCGTCAGCTCAGCAGGTTCGATTCTTGCTTTCTTCTTTCTTTGTTTTTTCTTTTTGTTTCTTTTCCCCCTTCGATTCTCTGTCTGACCATCTCTATGTCCTCCATCAGCAGTTCGTGCAGATCATCA
Source organism: Prunus dulcis (assembly GCF_902201215.1). Lineage (NCBI taxonomy): Eukaryota > Viridiplantae > Streptophyta > Magnoliopsida > Rosales > Rosaceae > Prunus > Prunus dulcis. The sequence continues at coordinate 1,175 of NW_023010049.1, forward strand.
TCCATATTTCTGGAGCAGGTTGCAGCTTCCAGCAGACGCACTCCTTTTTTTCCTCCCATTGACGCAGCCGCGCACTCCTCCTCAGCAGTTTTCCATTGAAGACTCTCTCTGTGCCAAAGGTGAATTTCTCACTCTTCTGTAAATGGTTAATCTTCATTATAATTGACATTTTGAGAGCTGGCAACAAGCTCCAAAGTAAAGGCCGTTCATGTCTAGGTCCTCAAACGCCTAATCACAGTGAACGACAAACTGATCTTGCCTTCCCCAATAGTTTTGTACGGTTGAATTGCCTCATTGGATTTGAGTTGAAACTTGGAGGAGAGAGGTTGGTGGATTGTAGCTGGTGGACAAGAAGCCAACGATTCATTTCGGCCAAAATGAATCGTTGGCTTCTTGTCCACCAGCTACAATCCACCAACCTCTCTCCTCCAAGTTTCAACTCAAATCCAATGAGGCAATTCAACCGTACAAAACTATTTGTTTCTGATTTTTCCTTCTCATAATTTACCTTCAAATCCAATGGGTTTAATCAACCAATAACGACATAAACATATCTCTGCACTGACTATGGGCATGAGGCCAGTTAAACATCCATGTCCTAAGGACAAACGATACAGAAAATTGTTCATTCAAAGACATGACAGGCCAATTCATCTGATTCAAACTAGTAGTTTGTGGCATCATGTCCCTCACTGAGTCATCATCCTCCATTATAAATCAATATTTAAACGGCCTTTAATCAATATTGTTATTTCCAATCTGTTTGCATTTGTATTTTTATCAAACTTTCATGACTGTAGTCTGTATATTTCTGCTCATTATTAGTTTAGGGAATTAGATATGGTGTATATTTCTGCTCATGGCAAAAACATTAAGTCTGAAAAACCGTTCTAGAAACAATTCAGACTTAATGGGGGCATTGTTTGGGCCTAAATTTGGCACACCAAAAGAAATCCAAGAAACAGGCCCGTAGTGAGAAACACTTACCCAGTCCCAAAAAGCCCAAAGCATGGAAAGATGACATTAGGGCTTTGAAGATCAGCCCACAAATATTGTTTAGGCTCAAGCCCAAAAAGCTGAAAAACACACTCACGTGGCTACCTCAGCTATTAAGAAAGTCAGCATTTTCAACTAGAGTTTTTATGGGAAGGGACGTCTCTGGAAAACTACCAACAGAAAATCAAAAAAAACCCACCTATGTTCAGAGATTTTTACCCCAAAGCAATACACCATCTTCCAAAGAATTCACAGGCCACGCCTTCTCAATTAGAGCGGGAAACAAGGAATTATTCAGGAAATACAGAAGAAGCCCAAACCGCCATAAAAAGCCCACGAAAGCGGTGGCGTTGGTTGAAACAAAAGCAGCCGCCCAGGAAACCAGGGAAGGGATTGCTATAGGAAGTGACTACTGGGAGCCTATCTGCCATAATTGATAAAAATCTTTCCTGCCTTACGTTTTGAGAGATCTTTTGCCGCCCATTATTTAAAAGTTTAAAAACACCTCCAGAAGAGGATCTCTTATAAAAACAGAAGCAAGCAAGAAAGAAAAGGACACTCAAATCATCAATCAAAAAAAAACAACACCAAGAAAAAGCCAAGAGCTCACTTGAATTCCAAGGTTCAGACTTAGAAAACAAGTCTTCTAGAACGAGATCCCTCGTTACAAATTTGGTTCAGCAAAAGCCAAGACAAGCAGAGTTTGAGTTTTCACAAACGTGGAGACCCCAGAAAACTCAGGAAGAGCCCTGTTCAAGCAGAACAACTCTCGTAGTATAATCCCTAGCTCATCAG